>NW_015505601.1:432623-433066 GCF_001515645.1 Sinocyclocheilus grahami | reverse complement strand
TCCCTCACACACTCACACTCAAACACACTCTCACACACACACAAACACACACACACACTCTCTCTCACACTCACACACTCTCTCTCACACTCACAAACACTCACACTCACACACAAACACTCTCACTCTCCCTCAAACACACACACACATTCTCACACACACAAACACACTCACACACAAACACACACTCTCACTCGCACTCTCTCACACTCAAACACTCACACTCAAACACACAGGTTTACTTTTGTGAAAATTGGGGACATCCCATAGGCGTAATGGTTTTTATACTGTACAGACCGTATATTCTATTGCCCTACACCAACCCTAACCCTAAACCTACCCCTCACAGGAAACTTTGTGCTATTTCAGATTTTCAATACACTCCATTCTGTGTGATTTATAAGCATTTTGAAAAGTGGGGACATGGGGTAATGTCCTGAAAA
>NW_015505601.1:430539-432328 GCF_001515645.1 Sinocyclocheilus grahami | reverse complement strand
ACACACACACTCTCACACAAACACACACACGCACGCACGCACGCACACTCGCTCACTCAAATAAAAATAAAAACTATTTCAATATATTCATAAATACTACAATGGTACATACATAATACTAAAATATTGGTAGCACTTTTACAGTCCTGTTCCGTGTGTACATGCTATGTACTTGTTATAATAATTACAATAACTGGGTAACACTAACTAGATACTAACCCTGAACCTACCCGTAAACCATGTAGTTACCTGACACTACCCAGGCCTTTCTTAGGTAAAATAAAGTGTCACCAAAATGCCTGCATGCAATCAAAGTTGTTATTTATACTGTGGACATACAGCTGGCTTTGTGTTGCATCAGTAGTTTCACTCTGATAGAGATCTTTCCCATGCTGAAGAACAATCAGGAAATCAATGGCCTGATGAGTTCATGTGCTGGCAAGTGTTGAGGAGGCCGTTCTGACACGTTACGCTGCATGTATAAACAGTGTTTCCCACGTCTCCTGTGAGATCTGTGAGAGGGAAATCAGCAGTGCTTATGCCAAACACATCATTTGGCAAAAAACGTCCTGCGGTGAAACCTACCTTGATGTCAAAGTTACAGTCAAAGCGCTTGATCAGCACGATGAAGGCGCTGCTGAGGTTGTCCCGCAGCGGCGGGGGGTCGATCGGCACGCAGGCATTCTCGGGACGAGCGCCGATCAGGAAACCCTGCGGACAAACAATCAGCAGAGAATTCCTTCAGTCGACAAAAGACATCCAACAGCTCGCTCTGCTGGAGGAACACACTGCAACAACAAAACAACAGCAGTCTGGGGAAAGGCCAGAGAAAACCTGACAAGTATCAAGTCTTTATAAATAAAGCTCTTATCTTCAGCTCTTAATATTGTCACCTTTATCGGACACTTTCACTTTGAGACACGGTATAAGGTTTCATTTTGGCCCTATTAGTCACAATCATCAAGATGGCACTCGAAAAGCTTGAAGGCGAGTGTCGCTACATCAAGAGAAGCACTTCCCATTTCTGAAGAATGGGTTATTGGGCCATGAAAGCACTGCATTCTTGATTGTTAAGATGATCACCAGCTGACATTACGTCATTGTTTTAAATCTAACTTCCTCTATTTCCACATTTAGACTACCTGTCATCTAGCACGCACTTAAAATATGTGTTCAAAACAACATCATAAACCCTCTTAAATGTAAGTCAATCTCAAAATTAATATCTATATTTCTTAGTTATTATAATGTTGTGTTGCCTTAATTCACTTGTAGCATTTTTAACAACTAATTGTAGGTTTTAGTTTACTCAGAAAAAAAATAAGCATAATTGTTACTATTAAATAATTATATTAAATACTTAAAGGAGACATATTATGCCCCTTTTTACAATATGTAATATAAGTCTCTGGTGTCCCCAGAATTTGTCTGTGAAGTTTCAGCTCAAAATACTCCACAGATCATTTTGAAAATGCCTATTTTGAGTGGAAGCAGAAACACGCTGTTTTTCGGGCCTGTCTCTTTAAATGCAAATGAGCTGCTGCTCCCCGCCCCCTTTTCCAGAATAGAGCTGCGTCATTACAGCTGGGACCTGTTAAAAACATCTGTTTTGGTTCTGATTATCATGGCTGAAATCATGCGTTTTAAACTATATGAGTTAGTGTTGGATGATATGTTCAATTTTCATATCGTCAGCCTGTGAGATCGCCGATACACGATATTATCGTGCTAATTTATTTAATTATTTATTTACTTAGTTTCATTGCCGGAAAGTGAACCAACTCCAGCG
>NW_015505601.1:381168-430403 GCF_001515645.1 Sinocyclocheilus grahami | reverse complement strand
AAATAAACCCTAATATTAATTAGATAGTATTACTAACCTGATAATAATAATAATAATAATCGTCTTGCTATCATCAAGTGGCATCAGCCACAGGCGATATCTCTGACTATCGTTGATACACGATACTACCGTCACAACCCTAATATGAGTTTAAACTTCTGATATACGGTTTTTATTAATTGATACATTAGGTATCATCTGCACCTTTTTACAAAGGTATGTGTGTATTCCAGCCTTTACTCTGCTCCGTCAGAGCTTTCTCTAGCTTTCAGACTGTCTAAAAACCCTCAAAGAAGTTGCATCTCAAACTCTTCTGCTTTAAATTAGCGCCATTACAGCCATCAAAGCCGTAACAAACTCACCACCTTCAACAATACATTCCTGGACATTTACTGTTGCACCTGCTGTAACAAATGTTCTGTTTTTGTTGAGGACTAAGACAGCTGCTTCTTTAAAAGATTTTAGTCATTTACTTGTTGAATATCAGCCAGTTATACTATTAAAGGGCAGCGGTTATCATCCAAGCGTCTCTTAAAAACACATCTCACTGGATTCTGATGGACCCTACACGAGCTAATTATACAGTGTTTCCTCACGATCGACCAGTCATTCAGGCAACTGATGGTGTAAATCAGTAGTTTTGTACATCTTCGTCATTAGAGCTTCTGCTTTGAGGTCATCCGCTCTGCAGATGAGAGTATGATTTCACATTAGCGGAGACGTGGAGTGGGCTTTGGGTCAATCGTCTCCACTCATCACATGGAACAGGGTCAGCGCTGCTACCAGGTCTGGGGGTCAGGTCAAAACATCTATTTTTAACCCCCTTTACACCGTCGGGGTGCAGGGAAACAATCTGGAACAGCTGACGTTTGCATAATCTCTACCTTCAGCATCATTCCTCCAGTCTTCAGTGTCACATGATCCTTCAGAAATCATTGTTATATGACGATTTGCTGCTCAAGAAACTTTTTTTTCTTTTTATTTATTATTATTATCAATGTTGAAAACAGCTGAGCTGCTTCATATTTTTATGGAAACTGAGATACATTTTATTTTCAGAATGTTGATTTTATGATCAATAGAAAGTTCAAAAGAACAGCATTTTTTTAACTAGATTTTTTTGTAACATTATAAATGTCTTTACTGTCACTTTTACTGTCAGCATGTTCGCTGAATACAAATATTAATAATGAAAAAAATTCTAATAAAAATAAACAAACAACAAACAAGCAAATAAAACGCACTGACCGTAAACTTTTAAACGGTAGTTAATTATTTATATATTATTTGCAAGTAAAATATGTTTTATTTTATATTTTCAAATAATTAAAATCTTTCTATATGTATTTACTGCACTTCACATTAATCCAGCCAACCTGAATATTGTATTATACACAGTAAAGTAATATTTATTGATGTTATTAAGGTGATCTAACCTATGATAGCCAAAAATATTTCTGAATAATATGCAAATATTAAAATAAAGAAAAAAAACTACACATAAAATGTGCATGTTTAATTCAAATGTAAACAGTTAAACAGTAATTGCAGTTGATATAATAAACATAATTAGGCGATTATAAAATGATCAAATCACACCTATCAGGCATAAAAGTCATGGTTTGCCTTTGCATTTTTAATAAACTTCAAGATTTTAACAGGGAATCTTGCTTTACTCAAATAAAAAAAAAATCCTTAATCAAGCTGCAGCAAAATAATGACAGATCATAAGCGAGCGATCTAGTGAATGTAGTTTGTCGTAAGGGCACTCATTAGGGTTTGGAACAGAACTACTGGACAGAAAGGCCATTTATTTTAAACATTGTGTCTGTCATCAATGTCATGCAGCCAACTCACCTTTAGTCCTTCACTGGGCAGCCTGTAGCCAAATCGAGCTGGCAAATCATCAAAGTTCTCCGTCTTATTGTCGAATGAATACTGAAAAACAAACGCAACCATGAATTACTGTCTGCCAACCATGTGTTTAAATGCATGTGAGTTTACTGTTGCTGTCCGTGTGTCAGAAGCTTACAGCGGATATGTCAGCCTCCACGGGCAGGAGGTTGAGGAAGGCAAATATCTGAACCGTGAAAATGGTGTAAATCTGTGTGGCAGAGAGCATCAGCATCCCCAAAGAGAGCAGCATCTTAAGACCTGCTTCAATTACACCTGCAAAGGCAAGGAAATGATTCATTAGACATTAGCAGGAAGTCCCCGAAAAAACATTTCCTGTTTCTGTAATGATAATGATGCAGACACAAGGCTACCGGGACTATGATAACCAGCCAAACCTTCTCCCTCGTCAATTTCTTGCTCAACAATGGTGTTTAAAGGGTACATTGACACAACAACAAAATACTAAAACCAGAAATGTTTTTCCTTTGCATTTCTGAAAAGTTTGCTGCATTCTGCATGCCAGGCCAGTAGTTGGCGATGTCACTTTGTAAAGAAACAATATGTGACCCCGGGACCACAAAACTCAAAATTGAGATTTATACATCATCTGAAAGCTGAATAAATAAATTGTTAGGATCGGACAATATTTGGCCGAGATACAACTATTTGAAACTCTGGAATCTGAGCATGCAGAAAAATCTAAATATTGAGAAAATCGCCTTTAAAACTGTCCAAATTAAGTTCTTAGCCATGGATATTACTAATCAAATATTAAGTTTTGATATATTTACGGTAGGAAATTTACAAAATATCTTCATGGAACATGATCTTTACTTAATATCCTAATGATTTTTGGCATAAAAGAAAAATTGATCATTTTGACCCATACAATGTATTTTTGGCTGTTGCTACAAATATACCCCAGCGACTTAAGACTGCTTTTGTGCTCCAGGGTCACAAATATGTATGCGCATGACGTCGCCATTTTCACAAATACATGTTCTTGTAGTTAACACTGAGACAATAACAGTATCATTTACAAAAACGTGCACGATTTTCAAAAGTTTGTGTTTTCAGGCCCCCAAAATGCCACTGTTGTGTAAATTAATGGCTTTTTGTTTTTAGTTCAAATCGGCGTCGTGTAAACGCTACCTGAGGCTGAACTACAAGGAACTACAACAACAACAACAAATCATTATTTTCGCAACACTTCTGTTGTCGCCAGTCTCTCGTAAACACGGACAAACCACGCCCATATGTCAATAAACCACGCCCACGCGTTCGTAACCCACGCACACTATCTCGACGTTTATCGCTGAATAAAGGTAGTAGGCCTAATGGTTGCGATTTTCACTCTACTAAACTCTGTTAAAATGAGTGAATATTATTATACAATTATTGATACAATAAATTAGTACAAAAATACTGTAAAAAAAATTACTAGTAGCGTAAAAATGACTAAAGAGGGGGCGGGGCAAGAACAGCAACACTTAGTAACATTTCTATTTAGTATTAAATGCGTACAAAAACCTAACTTAACCTTAAACAAACCCTTTAATAGTTAATCGAAATGTTTTACTTCTTTTTATGGATTTAAATGTTCCATCTAATCTAATTCACTCACGTGATGTAAAAAACGTCCTTTTTATTCTCCTATAAAACAGCGGGCTGCAAGAAATAAACGCTCCAGCGCCTGAAACGATTGCATACGCGTACACTTCAATTCTGTTTAACTGGCGTCTGCTTTATAGTCAGTCAAAGCGTCCTGGATCGCACTGGTTCTTGCGGAATTAGCGCGCTGGCTAACAGTAAACAACACAGACCGGATGCACTTCAGCGTTACTCGGACTCTGCTGTGAACCTAACCTACAGCACGGCACCAAAGTCTGCTCATCACAAATAAAACATGTCGATATTCACACTGACGCGCAGAAGGGAAAGCGACCGAAGAGAGCAGTAAACTCTCATCCAAACGACGTGACTGGAGCTCGATCGGCAAACACAAAGAGAGGAGCTCAACACTGCAGGACGCACCGGCGACTTACCATTACATTAGATGGCGGTCTCTAGTCCAGGATATAATAAACACAGATGACATTACAGCAGAGTCAAACTACAGGCTTCAGACTGCTTCTTACGACCTCATCACATCTTCAGGCAGGCCAGAATGTCAACACACACACACACACACACACACTGATACACACTTTCTGCATTTTTAGATTTTCAAAAAACTTAATTCTGTACGATTTATAAGCTTTTGTACCCGTGGGGACCACAATTTAGGTCCCCACCGTGATACGAGTCCCCATGAGTCTGTGTGTAGTCAGGTTTAAGTCCCCACCAGGATATATAAACCAGTACACACACACACAGCGCCCTCTAGCGCACAGAGGCACCACCAACTCAAACTAACCCAAAACACATTTTCTCTCTCTCTCTCTGGTTTTATTGGCGGGTCGCAACCAACTTGTTCTGGCGCATACCGCCACCTACTGTACCGAGGTGTGCAACTTCAGGGCTTCATGTACTTGGCGTAGTTATAATTTTAAAAAAAACAACCCCCCCCCCCAAAAAATACCCCAAATTTCCCATTTCCTATATGCTGTGCTCTAACCCTGTATCTTTAAGAAAATTAAAGAGAGCCTTGATACATTCCCACATCTGCTCATCTGCCCCCAAAATCCCCTTCAAACTCCATTCTTGTTCCAACTCATATATCTTATCTTGCACGATCCTCCTTTCTGCATTATATATTTTAAACCTCATAATGACATGCTCCACATTTTCTGGAACATTACAGTCATCACAATGATCTGATATGCATTGCCCCATTAAAAACAGGGTTGATTTGAAACCAGTATGTCCAAGTCTTAATCTTGATATAATCACTTCTTCTCTTCTGCATTTCCCTTTAAAAGCCTTGACCTTAATCGATTTCTGAATATTATAATAATATCGCCCTTTGTTATCTATGTCCCACTTTTTCTGCCATGATTCTCTCACTTTTGTTTTGGGGGCACATTTTGTGTAACATTACACGTTTGAAATATCGGTTACAAAAAATATCGAGAAAAGTAACGTTATCAGGTGAAACCGCTGCAGCTGCTGTCTGGGTAATTGTTTGCTATATTACACTGAGAACAATGTAACAGCCTTAAATCACACACTGTATCGTTACAACATGAGAATTTTTATTTAAACGTACTAGCTAAGTGCTAAATCCCATTCTATTTCTTATTCTAGTTCCCGCGTGACCAAACTGCACACAGTGCCCTTTAGCATACATGTGTGGAATCAGCCGATCTGAAGTCGTGCTAGGAGTTTGTTTCCTCACAGTAGAAATCAAAGAGCCGACAGCGAACGTTCTGACAATGTTTGTCCGATAATTCTAATAGAACTTTGGTTCAAACTTAGCTAACTGGTCTTTACATTTACATTGCATTTAGTCATTTAGCAGACGCTTTTATCCAAAGCGACTTACAAATCAGGACAATGGAAGCAATCAAAAACAACAAAAGAGCAATGATATACAAGTGCTATAACAAGTCGCAGTTAGATTAATGCAGTACATGTAGCAAGGTTTTTTATTATTATTATATAATACATAAAAAGAAAACGGATAGAATAGAAAAATAGAGCAAGCTAGTGTTAGAGGCCTTTTTTTTGCTGTTGTTAATTGTATAATAAATAAAAAGAAAACAAATAGAATACAAAAAGATTAGAAAAGCAAGTGTTATTTTTTTTTAAAGAAAATCCAAAGCGACTTACAAATCAGGACAATGGAAGCAATCAAAAACAACAAAAGAGCAATGATATACAAGTGCTATAACAAGTCGCAGTTAGATTAATGCAGTACATGTAGCAAGGTTTTTTATTATTATTATATAATACATAAAAAGAAAACGGATAGAATAGAAAAATAGAGCAAGCTAGTGTTAGAGGCCTTTTTTTGCTGTTGTTAATTGTATAATAAATAAAAAGAAAACAAATAGAATACAAAAAGATTAGAAAAGCAAGTGTTATTTTTTTAAAAAGAAAATAAGCAGTTAGTAAATAAATAGAGTGCAAGTCTAAAAGGGGCACGTTTTTTATTTTTATTTTTTTATAAAGAATAGAATTAGAATAGAGAGTGCTAGAGTTAGAGGTTTAAATAGAGATGGAAGAGATGTGTTTTAGCCGATTCTTGAAGAAGGACTCAGCTGCTGGGATTGATTTGGGCAGGTCATTCCACCAGGAATGGAACAGTTAATGTAAAAGTCTGTAAAAGTGATTTTGTGCTTCTTTGGGACGAACAATAAAGCGACGTTCACTTGGCAAACATTAATGCCTTGAATTTAATGCGAGCAGCTACTGGTAGCCAGTGCAAATTGATGAACAGAGGTGTGATGTGCATTCTTTTCGGCTCGTTGAAAATTAATCTTGCTGCCTCATTCTGGATTAACTGTAAAGGTTTGATAGAACTGGCTGGAAGACCTGCGAAGAGAGCATTGCAATAGTCCAGCCTGGACAGAACAAGAGCTTGAACAAGGAGTTGTGAAGCATGTTCCGAAAGAAAGGGCCTGATCTTCCTAATGTTGTATAAAGCAAATCTGCAGGACCGGACAGTTTTAGCAATGTGGTCTGAGAAATTCAGCTGATCATCAATCATAACTCCAAGGTTTCTAGCGGTTTTTGAAGGAGTTATGGTTGATGTGTCTGGTGAAACTGTGATGAAACAATGGGTTTGATGGAACCACAAGGCAAAATAGAGAGTGCTAGAGTTAGAGGGTCAAATAAAGATGTAACAGATGTGTTTTTAGCCGATTCTTGAAGATTGCTAAGGACTCAGCTGCTAGGATTGAGTTGAGCAGGTCATTCCACCAGGAGGGAACAGTTAATGAAAAAGTCTGTGAAAGAGATTTTGCGCATCTTTGAGATGAACAATAATGTGTCGTTCACTTGCAGAACGCAAGCTTCTAGAGGGCACATAACTCTGAAGTAATGAATTTAGGTAAATGGGTGCAGAGCCAGTGGTGGTTTTGTAGGCAAGCATTAATGCCTTGAATTTAATGCGAGCAGCTACTGGTAGTCAGTGCAAATTGATGAACAGAGGTGTGATGTGCATTCTTTTCGGCTCATTAAAAATTAATCTTGCTGCCTCGTTCTGGATTAACTGTAAAGGTTTGATAAAACTGGCTGGAAGACCTGCGAAGAGAGCATTGCAATAGTCCAGCCTGGACAGAACAAGAGCTTGAACAAGGAGTTGTGAAGCATGTTCCGAAAGAAAGGGCCTGATCTTCCTAATGTTGTATAAAGCAAATCTGCAGGACCGGACAGTTTTAGCAATGTGGTCTGAGAAATTCAGCTGATCATCAATCATAACTCCAAGGTTTCTAGCGGTTTTTGAAGGAGTTATGGTTGATGTGTCTGGTGAAACTGTGATGAAACAATGGGTTTGATGGAACCACAAGGCAAGGTTGAGTTGAAGGTGATGGTCCTTCATCCAGCAAGAAATGTCTGTTAGACAAGCTGAGATGCAAGCAGCTATCGTCGGATCATCAGGATGGAATGAGAGGTAGAGCGGAGTGTCATCAGCACAGCAGTGATATGAAAAGCCATGTTTCTGAATGACAGAACCTAGTGATGCCATATAGACAGAGAAGAGAAGTGGTCCAAGAACTGAGCCCTGAGGAACCCCAGTAGTTAGATGTTGCGACTTGGACACCTCACCTCTCCAAAATATCTTTTTGGACTTCTGAGAGATAAGACTCAAACCACTAGAATGTGGTTCCTGAGATGCCCTTTGCCAATAATGGTCTTTAGTAACATTCTCAAAACTTTAGTACAAAAACATTGCTTATGGAACGTTTTTCTAGTTAGTTGGACTTAATAGTTTCAGATGGTTCAGAGAACATTCAAAAATGACATTCCCATCATGTTTGCAAAAATATAAAATGAAACAATCCCTTAATGTTGCCAGTAATGTTCATATAACCAAGAAAAAAAACCTGGACATTTCAAACTTTCAGAGAACATTTAGAACTTATGTTTTCTCGACTTAATGGGAATGTTAACAAAACTTTATCAGAACATGTTTTTAATAGCCTACACCGCTGTTCAGTGAATTTTCATGGGTAAAATCTAGTCAATTTAGTGAAAGTCATCTTTGTCTGAATCAAGAGAGAAATATACACAGATCAAAGACCAGCGAAAACCGTTCAAAACAGGGGGTGGACTTTATTATGAACTCGTATTTTAGCCTGAAGCAACGGTTTGAAGTTTAAAACATCTTAATGATGGATTTGTTTCTTACAAACACAGCTTTTCACTTCACAAGACATTAATTGATGGACTGCAGTCATGTGGATTATAGTGATGTTTTTATCAGCAGTTTGGACTCATTCTGACGGCACCCATTCACTGCAGAGCATCCATTGGTGATCAAGTGATGCAATGCTACATTTCTCTAAATCTGATGAAGAAACAAACTCATTTACATCTTGGATGGCCTGAGGGTGAGCACATTTTCAGCAAATTCAAATTTTTGGGTGAACTATTCCTTTACTAACATTAGAGTATGAATGCTGCAAAAACAAAAGACACACTGCCTTGCATATTCAGTTCTGAGTACATTAATTGTGTTGAATATTTGGTTAATTTGACAACATTCAGATACTAACTGTAAAGTTGAAATGGAAAGTCAAGTGCATTGCATTTTGGGATACAGTATTCAAATTCTGGTAAATATAGTTAGAAGCAAAAATTTGCATACTATGCACTGTGAACTTACTGCAGAAATAATACAAGTAGTGTGCAGTATGAGCAATATTTGACAGAAGTTGATTTACATGAAAACATAACACTATTTTAAAAGGCATAATTCACAATGTCCAGCTTGTGTAAAATTATTCTCAAATCTTTCTTTTATTACAAAAGAAAGCTCTATACATAATTCCAGCATTTCTTTTACAAGTATGTATTAGTGGTTAAAACAGGATTTCGCTTTCATCGTTTGTAATATCAACTTAAATTTTAATCAAATTAAAACTTACCCAGCATGTAATGCAAAAACAAACAATCTAATAAAACAAAACTAATTCTTCAGAAAATGGCACTGTAGAAGATAATGAACATAATAAAGCAAATAATTCATCCACGACTGGTTGCACTGTGCTAAAGGAAAGAAAAGAAAAAGCACGGTCAGATGTCGGTGCTTCACATTAAAACTAATATATACAGTCCACTAAATACATCCAGGGTGCGGAAATATTCTCATTTCAAATGCAGCCATTTGAGCTACTTAAAGTTTTTGAAGTCAGAAATCAGATGTACAATAAGGGCCATTTGCGCTGGTCAAACAGGTCGACATGTTGTGCTCGGTTCCACAAACTGAAAAGCCACGAAACAAAGAGAAGACGACATTCCTGAAACTCTCGGTATTGCCATGGTCCATATAAATCCATTTAACAGTACGAGAAAAAGGCTTTATGGTCCAAACTTGCAGTCTGAAAGAGTGAAATCTGTGGAGAAAAACCAAATGAATCGTATATATACATACACAAGTCGAGATTTACAGCCCTTTGGATGTCCAAATGAAATATTTGACAATCCTTTCACATAATTAAGGTGACAGAAATAAAACATTTTTTTTTTTTACAATATTAATATATGGTTGCACGTATAAACTCTTTCACTACATTTGATTTAATTTAAGCGATTTCAGTGAAAACAACAGTTGTTCTGAACAAAACTTGCCATTCTAGTACCTAGTAGCAGATCCATCACGCATTTTATTATTTCGGTAAACTAAAGCCATGAGAGCACAAACCGTGTCATTTATTCACTTGACATGATCGCGCAGCACTGCTGTTTTCGGTACGTTGTCATGCGGTGCAAATGCAAGTCAGTGTTTTCCTCTTACAGCATCATAAAAAGTGAAAGCATGTGAAGCCTTGAAGCAAAAAATTCGACTTCTGACAGCTAGATTCTCTCCAGCTATCGATACGTACAGTATAGTTTGGCACAGTATTACAACATGGAATGGCATGCAATCTTTTTTCTGACATTTTTGTACTACAGATCATGTTTCAATCCAAATTATAGCAGCACACTGAAATAACTGGATCGTTTTAGAGTATCCTATAACTTCTAATTGAGTAACAAAGACCATAGAGAACGTGATGAGGGGCTTTATATATATATTTTTACATTTGACCTTATTTGTATATTTGTATAGTTGTATTTTGTATTTAATCTGTATTTATGTTATCTGTATGCACCCAAGGGTCTGAGAGTAACGCAATTTCAATTCTCTGTGTGTATGTCCTGTACATGTAAAGCAGACTTGAACTTGAACTTTAAGACTGTTAAATAATGGTGCAAACACCAGTAATTTGACGAGCGCAAACGTTAGTAAATCGTGATTCATTTTAATACTGTCCTCCCATAAATATTGCATCTGAAAGGGAAACTCCTATTGCGCGTCTTCAGTAAATCCGGACAGTACTATTTTAATGGCAAAAGACAGTTTGCGCTGGCGCACGCTGTTAGTGAATCTAGCCCTTAAAATTGTGAAGCAGAAATATTGCAAAATAAATAAATAAACCCATTATTACAAGAAAAGACGTGATTCATGAAGAAATGTTTTTTTTCTATTAACTAGAACATTAATAGGCCAGCTTCAGAAGCTACTTTCACACACAAAACCCATTAAACTTTCAGATACAAAAATGCAATACATTTCCAGTGAAAACTGTGTGAGTGAAAGTACATAGAGAGTATTTTTACTGTCCGCTATATTACCGAATGTAGTGGGACGGCTGAAACTGGGATCTGTACAGTTCCAGGAGGTCCCGTGAGAAACATCTGAGGAACTGCACCTAAACACGACCAAAACAAAACAAAGAGCTTGTAACAATGAAATTACGGTGCGTTTAAAATGTCAGAATTAGCATATTTACAAGTTTCTGAGTTTTCAATGTTGTTCCAAGACTATCCGTGCATCTTATTAAGCCAATTCAACCAAGACATTGACACACCGATATGCCTACACAGCTGTGACTGACTGACTGACCTGAGTCTTGGGCTGGCGTGTGGGACATGTGCATTGCAGTGGGTGGTTGTGGGAAGGTGTTGAGCACAGTCAGACCCCCGTCGGCAAGGGTAGGGGTGGATGTAGCGTACATGACGTGTGCTCCAGGGTACATCATGTGACCTGCCACTGAAGAAGGCACTGAGGAAGTGACTATCGTAGCGGTGTGGCTTGCTGTGGGAGAGACAGAGGAGACGTCTTACTGAAGTCACTGATCAGAGCAGTATCGGTGCGTCACAAGGGTGATGCTGTAAGTACCAGTGGAGCTGGTGGAGGTCCGGCTGATCTCTGGACTGCTGTCACTGCTTTGAGGGTGAACCTGGATGGCCTGTAACTGTTGAGGCATCGTACCACCTGATATACAAACCACAGAAACATCCTCACTACATTTTCTACTGGCCATATTTACATGCATGAATCAACAGCGCACACTAAAAATTTAAATAATTAAAATCCTTTTCGTTAACTGAAATAAATCTGAAATAAAATAAAAACTAGATGAAAAAAAATTCAACTTAAAAAAACCTAAAAAAAAAATTAGACATGTTGCCTTGGCGACCAGCTAAGATAACTATGAATAAGTTGAAGTACTTATATTATCAAAACTGAAAAAAAAAAAAAAAACTAAAAAAATAATAAAAAATGGCAAGCAAATAACTAGAGCTTAAACTAAAATTAAAACGGAACATTTAAAAATAAAAATTAATAAAAATATTAATAAATACTTAAAATATTAGATAAAGACCATAAACTTAAAAAACCTAAACAAAAATGTTAAAGAAATGTTGCTCTAACTAATTTAAATAGTTTAAAATGAGTAAAATTGAAAATACTAAAATTACTAAAAATGACATGGAAAATAAAGCTAAATAGACTTGGGGCACTACCCTAAACGGCTTTGTGCAAATGTTTTTTTGATTGCTTTATGTATTTATATTGCTCATTTAATAAATTATATGTGACCCGTGCTGTTAAAATGAGTCGGAATGTGCACGGGCTAATTTTGAGCTACAGGCAAAACAAGAGAAAAATATTGATTTTAGTCGATTTTGAGGTTTTCGCAAAAATGAGTTCATTAAGCCCTCGTCTATCGATCCCAATGCTCTAAATAATAATTGTAGATGTTTAATTACCTTTATTTGAACGTTTTCTGAGAGGAGTAGGCTACCTTTTCTCTGCTCGTTTCTCACACCGACTGTCATCATAAAGGCGCTTCCGACTGCACGCTATCCCGATAAATATACACATAGTGTAACAGTTAAATGCTACTTAGGGTGTTATTCTACTACCCATCATTAGGGGACATTATGGTACTCTTCTGCTAAGTTTAAATACAGTTAGGTGGTAGAAGAAGAGAGAGCTGTTTGGTAAGAGGAAAGCATGGCTTCCATCTTGTAGCCTTACCTTCACTGAGATGTCCTGATTGGGAAACATGTTGTTTTATGCTCAATCAAAGTAAGGTCCTTTTTTTGAGGTTTATTCTAATGTTTGTTAATATGTTGTTTGTAGAAGGACTCCTTTGACCTATCCTCTTTAGCTGTATCAATGGTGCATTTACTACTGCATGGTACATCTTGAAAATATAAAGGACTCATTTCCCTGCATTGCATCTCCTTACTTTGGGTCATCGAAACTGGATATTAATCACAAGGATAAGAACCATTTACATCTGCCTTTTCTACAAGGTTTCTTCTTTCGTTTTTGGACTGGGACATATAAGTATAACCATCTTCATTACATGAACATTTCGTGCTCATATTATAACTGTTCATTTTGTATATAGACATAGTTTTGTATTGGTTTTCTTGGGTCTTTTTGTACAATTGGTTTATGGTATGTTATTTTGCTTTGGGGTTTATTATTGTGAATTTCATTTTTGTTGTTTTTCTTTTTCATAATATATCTCTGGGGATATCTTGGGGAAAAACAGCTGATGTGCAACATTATATTAGATCCATGCATTACAGCAGGTCTTAATATAGGCCGCCTCATTAATGTTAATCTAACAATAAAAGAATCACTCGCAGCTCTTGATTGAACTGCTTCTGTAGTTTTAATAACCAATTTACACATAACCTTTAACACACTAAAGGGATTTTTACATTTCATTATTTTGTTTTTCTTGAATGCTTTTTGTTTAGATGTAAAATGCAAAATGTAATGCATTATTTGTTATTTTTTTCTTATATTTGTTCTACTGTTTTTTGTTTTTGCATCTGTTCTTATTTATAATAACAAAGATAAAATAAAAAATAGCTATTTGTGACAATGAATACAGTAAATATTATTAAGAAAAGAAGCGGAGGAAAAGATGCAGCGTTGCTCTGTGATTTTGCTTTGGAACATTTCAGAAAACATTAACTTGATTTTTATCAAAATCGACTTTGCTGACTCTATCGACTTCAAACCGGTGTAGCTCAGTAATTTTTCATTCGATTCCAACAAATCATACATCATTCTGAAGGTCTTTTAATGGAGAATGTGAAATCCCCCCAAAAATTGCTCATTGTGACTCATTTTGCCAGCACAGGTCACATAATACAGTGCCAACCACTAATATTGGCACCCTTGGTAAATATGAGCAAAGGTGGCTGTGAAAATAAATCTGCATAGTTACAAATTTTTTTAGCACACCAGGGTAACTAGAAGCATGAAATTATCCAGCCATTAATTCCTGTTCCACATGATTATAAATTGAAGGACACAAAGGCCAAATTCCCTTAATCATCCATCACAAATTGTAAAACCAAAGAATATAGCCTAGTTCTGATATGCAGAACAAGATCGTTGAGCTTCACAAAATAGAAAGTGGCTGTAAGAAAATAGCTAAAGCATTGAAAACCCCCTTTTCCACCATCAGGGCAATAATTAAGAAATTCCAATTAACTAAAGATATTACAGATCTGCCTGGAAGATGACGTGTGTCTGTATCGTCCTAATGCACGGCGAGGAGGAGAGTTTGAGTGGCCAAAGACTCTCCAAGGATCACAGCTGGAGAACTGCAGCGATTAGTTGAGTCTTGGGGTCAGAAACAGCCCCTACATCACCACTTGTTGTTCGGGAGGGTTTCAAGAAAATTCCTCTTCACTCATCCAAAAACAAACTCCAGCATATTCAGTTGTCAGACACGACTGAACGGGACTGGCTTCTATGGTCAGATGAAACCAAAAAAATAGCTTTTTGGCAGCAAACCCACCAGATGGGTTTAGTACAAACAGGGATAAAAAGTACCCCGTGCCCACTGTTACATATACTGCTGGATCTTTAATGTTGTGGGTAGGGCTGTCGCGATTTGTCAATTTTATTAGACTATTTGATTTTTTAAAATTCTTGACTTAATTTTGCTCATGTCGACTAGCCGGCAAAATACCAGAAGTGGCGCATTTCACGGACGAGAATCCATAAAACACATTATTAGACTGTTTTCCAAGGCTGCATGATATATTAAACCTATTTAAAAATCATAATTAAGCATAACTGTGAATTCACAAACGCTATGATTTAATTAAATAATTATATGCGATGCAGTTCTAATACAGTATATGCGCTTTATTTACATGCGTGTAGGTTAAGTACATGTGTCACACAGCGGCTCCGTTCACAGTAGTTCCACAGGAACTGTTATCATTTACACGTGTGGAGCGTCTCAAACTCCATCTCTGCATGTTGTTGTGAGTTTGGGTTTATTATAACGTTCATCTGGGAACGCAACATGCGCCATTTCATCAGATTTGTAAGGTAAATCCTTTATAAATCTACACAAACACATTGCCGTTTCAAAATAAAAGCTCAAACCCTCACTCTGAGTTTACAGTTTTGATGTCCACATATTCTTTTAATTACAGTGGCTATAGCATTTCTGTCCTAAAGAAATGGCCAAATATTAAAGATTAAGTGGACATTTGAATGAAATGGTGCTTGGTCAATTTTAAACAAGTTTTAGATCGCACAGTAATGTGTAAAAACAATCATCAGGCAGATGGCGCCCTCTGCAGGCCTTTGTTGTAATGCATAATGTGCATTAGCTCTATTGTTTATAATACATTATGTATTTTAACAATTTTGTTCAATAAAACCATATGATTTCTTGCTTTTGATACTTTATTTGAACTAATTATTATTGCCTCATTGCTATTATATATGTATTTTAAGTCATTTTAAAGGCTGTTGTTCACTTAGATCTATTTTTATTACCACAAAAAAATTATTATAATTATAGGGCACTATGAAATCCATTTTATTTCCAAATTCAGTTTTTTTCATTTTTCTATACTCCGTTTTAATGGTTAAATTTAATTTTATTAATCAAAAAGCCTGTCTAATTAATTGAGTTTTACAGTTTTATCTTTACCAAATTCAGTTTTCCATTATTTTCTGGATTCCATTTTAATGGTTCCGTTCAATTTTAATAATCTCCAGTTAATTGATTTTATTTATTTTTTTTAAAGTTTTTTTTTCCCCAGAAATACTGCACACTAAATACATTCTGGTAAATAATATTTTTGGTAAATACTCCTTTAAAAAGTGTTTTTTGATTATAATTGTATTATTAGTAGACTACGTGGATATGTTGTCATTCTTACACTATAATACTGAACTTTGATTTCAGTGATTTGGACTATGAGATGGACACTTGCTTCTTGCACTTTGCGTTGCACTTTACTTTTTTACTTTTGGATTTCATTTGGTTTAATGAAATATAGTTTAATAAAATATTCTGAAGTAAAATAGATTTTTTTTTGTGTGGGAAATTAATTGTTTAGATTAATCGATAAATTAGTCGATAGATTAATCAAAATAAAAATAGTCATTAGTGGCAGCCTTAGTTGTGGGCCTGTTTTTCTGCTGGAGGTCCTGGACATCTTGTTCAGATGCATGGCATCATGGATCCTATCAAATACCAACAGACAACAAATCTAAACCTGACTGCCTCTGTTAGAAATCTTATAATAGGCCGTGGTTGGATCTTCCATCAGGACCATGATCCAAAACAAACATCAAAATCACCACAAAAATGTGTCACGGAGCACAAAATTAAGCTTCTGCCATGACCGTCCCAGTTCCCGGACCTGAACCCTGTAGAAAATGAGTGAAGTGAACTGAAGAGGAGAAGCTGTGAATCTGAAGGAGCTGGAGAGATTCTGTCCGAAGGAATGGTCTCTGATCTCTCATCAGGTGATCTCCAAACTCATCAGGCATTATAGCAGAAAACTCAGAGCTGTTATCTTGGGAAAAGGACGCTGCAATAATTGTATGCCAATAATTGTGGCTAATGTGAACTAGAGAAAAACATTTATTTCATTTAAGATTTCCCCCCCACATTCCATTGTTTTACTTCAATGATATGTTAGAATTTTGTGAATTTTTTGAATGAAAGATCAAAAGGATAAACGATGCAGATTTATTTTCACAGCCGCCTTTGTTCATATTTACCAAGGGTGCCAATATTAGTGGTTGGCACTGTATATGAACCATTATTGGTGATATAATGATAGAGTAAAATTAACAAAGTTAAAATACTTGTTACATTGAGCTTAATATTAATAATAATAGTATTATCAAATAATTGCTTTTGTTTGAGTTAGAATAACACAAAATGTCTTGAAATGCCATCCCTATGAGAAACACATTTAGACAGCAGTAGCATGCAGATCCTCAAACGCATGTTTCCAGCCTCCACCATTAGTTGAGTTTCCCTCATGACGGCTAAACACTGACCTGTGAGCGAGACAGTGGCCGGCAGGCGGAAGAGCGTGGTGGCTTGTGTGTGTGCAGGGACAGCGGCGGCGGCGTGGCTGTTTTGCGTCTGTGGACACTGTATGGCCAGAGAGTGTGTCTGCAGCTGACCGAGAGGAATAGTGTGTGTGCCAGGAGGAAGAGTAGTGCCTGCGGGACACACAGCGACACCCTCAGCAAGCCAAGCAGAGCAGCATGTGCACCAAACAAGGCCTAGTCACTGCAAGTGTGGATTTTTGACGAGACAAGATTTTAAACACAAATCGTAAAATATCCGAGTATCCATCATAAGTGTTTGATATGTGGGTCAATGAAAAATAAGAATGTTTAAAATATATAGTTTAAAACAAATGCCAAATTATTAGAATTGTAATAATTGCATTCATGTTGGTTTAATGTGTTTCGAAAAACTTTTAAACTATTTTAAATAAATATGTAAAAAATGTCAAGTGGTGTAACCATCAATCGAAAGTAATTAACAGATGAGAGTGTACACATACTATTAATTGAAAAAAAAGATGTAAACTTTTTGCAATAAAATTTTATTTTCACATTTTTGTTTTTAAAATACCTTGAGATACTAATTCTTAAATATTATTAGATTTTAGGGAGTTGCACCACATGACATTTTACAACCTAAACTAACCTTGCTTTGTCATAAAAAGGTTCATATCTGATATTTTAGAGCTAGATCTGATATTTTAAGACAATATTGTTATTTTAGTCTCACTGCAGTAGTATTATAGGTAGTTTCTATTAAGATTTTATATCAGGTTTGAAAAAAATAAGTAAATAAAAATAAAAAAACAATAAAGATATTTGTATTTATTATTATTTTCATTTATATATTATTGTTTATTAGACCCTTACACAGACGGATCAGTTGGAAGCAGAATTCAAAGTGTGCAGACATGCAAGCAAGCAAAAAATGTATGTGTATTAAAACACAAAGATGTCATGCAAGCTGATGCAATGCATCATGCAAAACCCCTCTGGAAAGTCAAATAAGACTGAATCTGTGAAAGTGAGAAAAATAACATGCAACAAAGGAGTGAATAAATGAACAGAAGCCCCACCTGGCATGAGCGTGAATCCGCTGGGCAGCTGCATGACTCCCGCCGGAGAGCTTTTGAGCACCGTGCCGTTCGCACTAGAGATGCTCTGAGCGTTCATCCCTGCAGCCAATGGCCAACAGGTGGTGCTGGAGAGCGACAGGGCGCTGCTCTGAGTGTGCATGGAGACGGAGGAGGAGGAGGGAGAGGAAGAGGCCGACGACTGTGTGGTGGTGCTGTTGGTGCCACCGGGTAAAGTGGCAGCAGTGAACATCGGCTTGATCATTTCCTGCAACAACACAGACAGAAATAAAACTTTACAATGAGGTTCTATTTGTTAACTTTACTTAATTTATTAGTTAAACTACTTAAAATGTATTAATCTTGATGTTAACTTTAAGATTTACTAACACATTATTAAAATCAAAAGTTGTATCTGTATGAACCTGAGCTAGCGTGAATTAACAATGAACAGTTGTATTTTTATTAACTTTTAATAATTAATGATAATTACTTTTTATTAACTTTAAAGATTAATAAAAACAGCAACAAGTGTAGTGCTCATTGTTAGTTAATATTAGCCAATGCATTTACTTACATTAACTTATGGGACCATACTGTAAACTGTTGCAAAAAGATTTTTAGGAGCACAAATTAAGGGGAACAATCAATATTCTTTTTTTTGTCACATCGCAGTATAGATATGAAACTGCCATTTGTCAAAAAAATAAATAAATACTATATGATTATATATTATTAAATATACATAAATATATTATTATTTGCTTATTTATCATTTTATTTTAATTATTTATTCATTTTATTGTTTTGTTTATTTACTTATTAATTTTGTATAATTTTTTATTTATTATTAACAAATACACAATAAAAAAATAAACATTATTAAAAATCATATCTAAAGCTTAACAGATATAGAAATAGAATATTCTATAATATAAAAAAAAGGCTCAATGAGTTTTGTTCCAACTCACTGTAGAGCTCTATTTATATATTATATTATGTAATAATATACTTAATTATATTATGAAATACTTCACTAATGAAAGGTACTTCGTCTCATTTTATTATTTGGAATGTTTTTTTGTTTTTGTTTTTAAACCTGATGGACACAAACCAAAAGATTATCAATAACGAATGAAGATCACTTTCATAATATGAAGCAAAACTGCTAATACTTTCTTCAAAATATCTTATTTAGTGTCCACAGCAGAAAGAAATCTTTGGAAAAGTTTGTAATGCGGGAATGACAGATTTTATTTTTGGATCAACTGTCCCTTTAAGATGACATTTTCACAGGAATGTTCAAGACAAAACAAAAAAAGCATTTATCATCACATTTATTCCAGAGTTTTCCTGTGGCGGAGCAGGACTGATTGATTGCAGCAGAGCCTGTGGAAACAACTGTGTGAGATAAAGGCGATTGTGTCATGACAATCCCAAGAACGGCAGCTGCCTTCACAGGAAAACAGGTGTCCACACAGCGAGAGAGCGCCGCTATTTCAGGCAGCTCTCGACGAAACCTACGACACAGGGACGACCGATCTGACGGCCTGTGCGGAGCAACACAGAGGGATCTCTGTTCTCCTTTAAAAGAAGGCTACGGGGTAGAAATACGACACCACTCATAACTGATCACTGTTTAGCAGAACTGAGCTTGCTTGAGAGATCAGAGCCAATCTGATCTGGAAATAAACAACTATCAACTGTAAATTTGCATTGCACTATTAATTACAGTAACGGTCAAAAGTTTAGAATCTGTAAGATTTTCTTAATGTTTTTGAAATGAAAAATGTTTGTGAGTGGTCACTGGTGTGACCACCACGTTGCCCAACTCATACGCACTGCAAATAAGAAACATCAAACGGAAAATGAAACTAATGCATAATGAAACCACGCTACTCATTTGTGCTGCGCAGCGCGGAGGGAAATTCAAGCATTTTTAGTGACTTTCAAGTATTTCACATTATTTCCACCACTTTAAAGCTCTAAAAATTATCCAATTTAAGCGTTACTTTTAATGGGATGACCAAAATATAATTTGGGGTAAACAAACACTTATGTAAAATAAAAATAAAAAATGCGTCAAATTACCACTATTACTAGTAAATAGCAGCAGATGAGCACTTACTGGGTTATTAGTCGTTCATTTCTACTTTTTGTTTTATATTTTGAAATTATAATATCCCTATTATAAAATATCAAATCATCAAGAAATCCAATTGTCAATATTCTGCACTTTTTTTGTGAAGGTGGTTCAACAAAATACTGACACAAGGGCTGATCCTTTTTACAACTCAGTGATTGTTTTATTTTTCTGACATGTTGGGGTTATATCTGTAGGATATCAGACAATCTAAGATTTGGTCAAAACCGAGTTGAGGCACGAGGAGTCACAAAAATTCCACAGAGGCCCAAGACAACAGGATGTCATAAATCAGACCCTAGCCTCTCTGAAGCAAGCCTAAACCTAAACCCCTGTCACAGAACAGTTTTCAACATTAACACAAAAGAACACATTGACAAGTCCAAGGAGATTGTCAATTTTGGGGCAAGTTATCAAGAATAATGGTCAAAAGAGATGACCGCATGACTATCACACGATAGTAACTACAGTCACAAGCTCCTCGTAAATTGACTTCCCCCACTTCACGACAAGAACAGACAGACTAAAATTCCTTACAGACATTTTAATCTCTGGTCTCCTTACGTCCACAGAATGCCAAAGAAACTTCATTTCCATGTGAAGATGCATCTAAATGACACTAAAAGGACTCGAGCAACTAACCATTACTATATATCTAACCCCATATCATGTATCTAACCCACATGTTTAACCATCATGCCTTATTTATTGTGAATGTATTTTGAATAACTATTGAATAGCTTAAGGGGTCATATTCATGCTTGGTATGTGTGAGTTTGAATTTTCATGCTTGAAACGTTTCTCCCAGTCAATTCTTGGTCAAATGTATCATATCCTCGTGATAGAAATCATGTCCAAAATCATACTCTACCAGAGCGGGAAAAACGCAGGTCATGTGAATGATGAGATAACAGTTGATTTATGAATGGGAAGGAGAAACATTGCAACACCCCGAGCTACAATTGGTCAAAACACCATTTGGGGGTGTATTAAACAGCCTGGTTTAAATACTAGAAACACCATCAAATCATTCTCTTCTCTCTTGGTTCTCTTCTCTCTTGGTTCTCTTCGTTCTCTTGGTTCTCTTCTTCAACCCCCTTCTTTGCTCTTACTCTCCTCTTTTTAGGCATAGCTTTGAGCTATGTTTTTAGTCATGCTTCTTTAGTTTTGAGCGTGGTCTGGCTTACACGCCAGCTCCTCCAAAACCATGAGGAGAAACGCCACCTGGTCTCATCAAACTTTACATCTATTTCTATTTCTTTAGTTTGTTTTATTTTCCGTTGAGAGTTTCGTGTTCTGAGTTAAGCCTAACGCCGCATGAGTGCTGTCTACCCTTCAACTGCAGCCTACAGCTCCGCGTCGCCAGCCAATGCCCAACCACTGGCTTCCCAAGACTGGACTTCCAGCCAATCAGCAACCTCGGGAAACCCCTTTCAGCAGACAAGGAAGGGAACCCCGCAACACAGAAACGCGAGTACCTCCAGAGAGCTGAACTGGTGCATTTAATGGTGCATTGAGGCACTCAGTGCGAGGGTTAATTAAGTGATTGATGGTTGTTCAGATCTATACAATGGCACATATTGCTGTAAACTTGGGATTTCACATTTTCATTCTCTTAAACTAATTATTTTCCTCACTTTCTCTCTTTCTGCAACTTGTGTGTGAATGCGTGTGTTAGATTAGTTTATATGTCTTAGATTTATCCAATAAAGCCTTATTTATATGGAAAAGAGAAGTATCTTGTGTTTTGTGCTCACAAGTTAATGTCTTAAACTGCCGATCTTGTTACTATGCTAATTAATAGTGTTTTCACTATATTTTGGATATAGATATCCATTGCAGAATTGATGTCATACGGCTCGTTCACTGACTCGCTGGCCGTCTCAGTGATCAGCCGTAAAACAGTGATTCTGTCCTAATTCCCTTGCATATTAATGGTGGAGTTCCCTTTAAAATCTTAAATGATTCCCTTTGAGCTAAATTATTGACCTGTTTCCCTTACATATCTTTCACTTAGAGGTTATAAGCTGCACTGAGTCAATTCAGCTGGATAAAAGAAAAACTGTCCGTCTTCATTTCAGGTTGCAAAGCAACAAAATGTGATTATTTTAAAGGGGGTGATTCTTTTCAATACCCACTGTATATATAACTGACCCTACACTTTTAAACTGTAGTCTAACAAGACTTTAGGAAAAGACAGGGTTTAGGAAATAAACACGTATTAAAAACAAGTTGTTACACAACAATCTAAAAAAAAATTTTTAATTAGGGATGCACCAATACCACTTTTTCCAGTACTCGCCCGATACCGATACTTTTATTTTTGGTACTTGCCGATACGGAGTACCGATACTTTTTTTGCATTTGTACATTTTTTAAATATTGGGTACAGAAACCAAAAGGGTATGTATAATGTTGGTTGGTTAACTTCATTTATCAAATAGATACAGTCAAACCAAAATGTATTTAGACACCTTCAACATTTCTCACATGATCACAGTTTATTCGCTATAGTTTAGAAAATAGTAATAAAATATGACAAGAACTCTAAACTGTGTCAGAACAAATTCAGCTTGATAATGTTAGATAATTTTGATAGAAAGGTATGTAATAGATTACAATCAACCAAAAATTATTCAGACAGCTGTTAGTATGACAGTATTTACACAACTATCAATACTTTGTCGGGTGACCTTTAGCCTTAATGACAGCCTGTAGTCTCCTGGGCATGCTGTCACCCAGCTTCATGCAAACCTGAACTTCAATGTTTTTCCCAGACTCGGTCTGAATAAGTTTTGGACCCAAATGTGTAACAATTTTACTGGTAGTCCACTGTATGAAGAATTTTTGGGTATGATTTGTCACAGTTTACTTTATTTAGCTATCCTCACTTACATAAATGAACTATAGTGTCCTGCACCCACTAGTAAAAAAAATAACAAAAATTATATCTGGTCTCTGAATCATGTTTGGTTTCACTATATATCTGTCAGTTATTTTCACACTCAATTATGCCCATTAAAATGTATTTTACAAGTTTTTGTTACTTTCACTGTTCATTTTTTGCTCTATGGTACATCTTTAATTAATAGCATTAGAGCTGCTCCATTGCAGCGGCTTAGTACTGTAATCACGCGCTTTGCTGTAATAATGCAGGGAACCTCTTGTTATAAATCTCCTAACTGATATTTTCAGAAATAGAAGTCGCGTTTTTTCATCTGAAACGTGCTGCGATTTATATTCCAAAGCCACTCATATAATGCAGAAACACTCATGAAGCAAGCAACACACGCGCGCACGTATTTGTACTGGTGCAGAACAGTACAGCCTAGCGCATTTCACGCAGGCTGTTAGATTCACTTTTGCCAGAAAGTCTTGTATGCCTAAGGTTGAAAATAAATGATGTTTATAGTGAATGCCCCCATAAATGGTCTTATTTTTACAATTTAGTTTTATTCCAAATGATGCGTGTGCTAAGTGAGTGAACATCAAAGATCACACAACAGAATTGTGCTCGCTCGCTCACACTCTCTCTCTCCCTACCGTTAAGTAACTTGTGCATTGTTTTACTTACTTGTTTTTGACACATCCGACCGAACTACAAACTTTGTGGTGATGTCTGTGAGAAAGATATATTCACTCGTCAAGCTCGCGCATCTGCGCCGCAGCACGCTCAATCCACTCAGCGTGCTTTGTTTATCAGCTCGTGCACATCAGCTATACAGGCATTAATACTGAATGTTTAACATTATATTCATTGCATACATATACTTCGTAGAAGACATCCTTAACTCCTTTCTGCTGTCTGTTGTCTGTGTTTCTTTGTCTGAATATGGCGCTTAACACATGCTGTGTGGTATCGGGCCATTTTAACGAGTACGAGTACAGGAGACCAGTATCGGGCCCGATACTGATACCAGTATCGGTATCGGTGCATCCCTAGTTTTAATTATGTTTTATTACATTTATTTCCAGTAATTTTATTTATGTATGAAAGCTGTTAGTTCAAAACTAATGCAGATGAACACAGATGACACAGTAAATAAATATGTCAGAATATTCCATTTCATTTGAGTCCAAAGGTCCAGTACACTTAAAGGGACAGTTCACCCAAAAATGAAATTTCTGTTTTCATTTACTCACGCACTTCGATAGTATTGTTGGTCCATACTATGAAAGTCAATGGCTACCATCAACTGTTTGGTTATCAACAGTATTCAAAATATCTTCTTTTACGTTCCATAGAAGAAAGAAACTCGTACAGGTTTTGAACAACACGAGGATGAATAAATGATGACAGAACGTTTATTTTTGGGTTAACTGTCCCGTTAACAGTGAATATATAATATTATATTTTCTATGGGTGTAACTATATGCCCAGGTCACGATACGGTACGTATCTCAATACAGGGTTCACGATACGATATATATCACGATATTTTGAACAAAATTTAAAAAATTAAACTGAAATTCAAATAACAGATTTATTTCAAAAACATTAACAAATTTCAATAACTTTCTTTGTTGTACATACAAGATCACATTTCAAGGTTTAATAAAAACCTTCTGTACTCAAATTAACAACTGAATAGGCCTGTCTGTCACTGAAAAAAATTATGATAAATTTAACATGAACTTAGAATTAAGAAGCCTAAGACACAACTTCTTAAAGCAGTAAAAAAATAAAATAACAAAAATAATTACATGGTGTTCTGTTCAAGTAAGTTCAACATAAACACTAGGGCTGTGTATCACCAGCAAAGTCACGATACGATACATATCACGATACAGACTGCACTGAATTTCACCTCAGCAGAATTTAGAAAAACAGCTGTTTATTAAACACTGCTTACTAAAGTGCCATTTCTAACTACTGGCAGAGCAGGCAGTTGACCTCTGCATAATGAAGGGCCTCCATAACTTTACCACAGTACAATATAGGTAATGGCATATGTTTCATGTTTACATTGTGCACTCCCCACCAGGTACAACATTCTGATTGTTTGCATCTTGTTTTTAAGCCCATAAATAATAATGTACTTGTTCTAATAAATTTATATTGTAATGTACTCATTCTAATATATTGTTCAAAAATAATTTACATTGCTGGTAGGTTATCATTGCACAAATTAACACACTCTCTACAATAAAAATAAAAAAATTAGAAGAGTTCTAAACTAACGCACTGTCTTCACTGTATCTAACGCACACACGCTCAAGGCTGATTTAAGGCTGATTTACTCGACGCGTCCGCAAGTTCGTTTAGGGAAATATGACGTCTTCGCGGTGTTGGCGGAAGTTCGCTTTGAGTGCGCGTGGCGTGGCGTCGTTTTCTGAGAATAGAATATTGAAGTGGAGATCGCTAAACTGCAAGCTAACCGCTGTTTTCAGAAAGCAAGCACGTTTATCCACAGTGGAGAGAGAGCGTGTGCACAGGGTTGCCAGGTTGACAAAGATAAGTAGCACACTTAGCAGATATTTCCGTATTGCGCAAGTGTAAAGCTCTTTTGGGGATTATGTCTCTTTATATTAGGCAACCCAGTTGTGTTCCTCTGCGGCCAGATTAAACCTTGTTGTAGCCCATATATGCTCTATTCATTCTTTTTTTAGAAACCTCGCACTTTTCTACTCAATTTTAAATGTTGTAAAATTTTAAACAAATAAAAGCGCGGTCCACTGCTGCATACGTGCCACAGTATCGATACAGGGCCAGCTGTATCGGTACTCGTATCGTCACGCGTCCGCAAGTTCGTTTAGGGAAATATGACGTCTTCGCGGTGTTGGCGGAAGTTCGCTTTGAGTGCGCGTGGCGTGGCGTCGTTTTCTGAGAATAGAATATTGAAGTGGAGATCGCTAAACTGCAAGCTAACCGCTGTTTTCAGAAAGCAAGCACGTTTATCCACAGTGGAGAGAGAGCGTGTGCACAGGGTTGCCAGGTTGACAAAGATAAGTAGCACACTTAGCAGATATTTCCGTGTTGCGCAAGTGGGAAGCTCTGTTTTGGGGATTACGTCTCTTTATATCAGGCAACCCAGTTGTGTTCCTCTGCGGCCAGATTAAACCTTGCTGTAGCCTATATACTGTATTATGCTCTATTCATTATTTTTTAGAAACCTCGCACTTTTTGACTCCATTTTAAATGGTGGTCTCATATTCAAATTAAGCGCGGTCCACTGCTGCACACATGCCACTATCAATACAGGGCCAGCTGTATCGGTACTCGTATCGTCAAATCTCTGTGACGATACATCGGCGTATCGATATTTTGAACACAGCACTAATAAATACTAGGGTTTGTTTAGGTTACCTACAGGTTTTTTTGCAAAAAAAACAGCATATCTACATTTTCAGGCAGAAGATGGGATCTTTGAGCATTCACAATATCCCCTGCTGTAGAAGTTGCTGGAACTGTTAGGTAAGCCTTGCAGAAAGAGGAAAAAAGTGGGTATGTTTGAGCGTGTTCTTTCCACCATTTCAGTGGACAGCTAGTGAGGGGAATAGAAGTGTCCTTTTTGTACATGTCAATCTCTACTTCTATCCTACATTTGGACTGAGTGACTGTTGGTTTAGAAAAAGTTGCACCAAGGAGATCTTCCAGTGCTGTCTTTTTGCTAGGAGGTGGCTGTTCTTGCTCAACCCTCTGTGTTGTCTCTCTCTTCTCTGCTGCATCAGTGGGATCTCCATCACTGGCACCACCCTCCCTCTTTTCTGATTGCTCCACAGCCTTAAAAAAATATTAAAACAAACTATTAAGGACTGGGGAGGTATAGTATAGTTGCCGTTACCCACACACGCACACACACACACACACACATCACAAAGTACACAAACATGCAAATGCAAATACACGTTCTCAAATAATTAGTAATGCAGACAGACATACCTGCTGTAACTGGTTTGATCTGTCCATCAACCGGTGGAAAACCTCTTTGCGTTGTTCAGGGAGTAGGTGGGGCAATGATCGAAATCTGGGGTCCAGTGCAATACTCTCTAGCAGATAATCCTGTACTTCTGTGTATCTGCCTGAGAGGTTTTGCAGGATGGCTGCTTTCATGTTAGCTATAGTTGTGGAGTCTTTCTCATCCAGTGTCATGCTCTGCTCGATCATGGATTTCAAGGGCGCAATGAGTGACAGGGTGGCGCTCTTTTCATCAGACAGGACAGTGGTGGCTTTTAGAGGTTTAAGAAGGTTTACTATTTCTTCTGCATCAGTGATGTCGTTGCTATCCAGAGTATCAAGTTGACAGGCATTTGTGCGCACCGCTGTGCTCAAGAGAGCTGCCGTTATAGTCGCTTGTTGCTCGAGATAGCGTTCCAGCATATCCATGGAGCTGTTCCATCGTGTTACCACATCCATGATAAGCTTATGTGATGCGGTCTCAAGCATCTTTTGCTTTTCCACGAGCACAGCTGTTGCTGTGGCACTGCGGTGAAAAAAAGCCACGACTTTTCTCACGCGACCAAGCAAGCGACTGACGCGAGAAACATTTAAACCTGCTTGCGATGCAAGATTCAATGTGTGCGCGAAACACTTAATATGCAGTGACAACCTGGTTTTATTTCTTTAAAGTCTAATTCCTAGTCATATTAGAATGATATCTTAGTTTTACCGGCAATATATATAGTTTGTGATTGCATTTTCTAAAGATATGTCCAGACGTGCAGTCTACCAATAACATTAGAGCGATAGCAGTAGGAACGCCCACAAGCGTCTTCACAGTACAGAGTCTAGCAACATACAGCGATAAAGTCACTGGCAGTGTGAACGGGGCTTGAGTCGCGCTATCGACAAACTTTAAAGTCGGCATGAAACGGAAGTTGCGGCAGTCTTTTCTTCTCTACTGTGACGTATATTCGAGTGAAACGGCATCTGAAATGAGAGGGCGGTACTTGATTTCATCCTTCAGGAATTGATTGGATTGTTGGAAGTTGGGGCGTTGCTAACAAAATGGAGGAAGATCTTAGTTTGCCAGTTTACAGTTAGCAGGGGTTAAAGCAACAAAAAAAATCCCGAGCCTGAATTTTTGTGGGGGCGGACACATACACAGGGTTATTTGGCGAAACAAAAAAAAAGAACATTATTTGAAAATGATTTTCCTTGAAACTATCTAGTAACGTATCTGCCATTGCCATTAGCCCTTGACAGGTTCAGACTACAGATTAAGCTGGGTTATTTGAAACGGCAATACCAAGAAAGTTTACTCACTACAATATGGTGCAAACACATGTAACATTTAGGATGCTTTTGATATCAAGTTTTGCGGATTAGCTTTGTCCTTGACAGGGTACAAAATTACCTACAATCTAAAACATGAAATTTCTGAAATTGTTTTGTTCAAAAGAAATAAAGGTAAATTAAATACTAGGAAATGAATATAAAATAGGAAATATACAAAGACAGTTTACTACAGAAAACTACAGTTCAGTTCAATTAACAACAACAGAAACATTAAAATGGTCCAAGAACTGGTAACTTAAACAGAGTTTGTACAGATACTGTAAAATAAAATTCCAGGACTTTCACTACTTTTTTGGTTTTCAAGGATGCAAAGAATGCACTGACTGTGGCAACTTTAACATTTGAAAGGATACTATGGCAAAGTTATTGCTTTCCTTATTGAAACAGATTTTTTTATTGATATATGATTGACCTAAAGAATAAAGCTATATATCATACACTTGGAAAAGTATGAGCTTTATCACGCTCATAGGCACTAGGGGTGTGACAGGTGAGACAAAATGCAGAAACTTGATTCACTAGAATGAGACAATGTTTTAATACTTTAAGAAATTTTCAAATGACAAAATATTTGTCTTTTAAATCACAAAAAGTAAAACAATGCAGTTGTATTTTGAAATGTTTTAACTAATCTAGGGCTTAACTAATGATTATTTTGCTAATCAAGTAATCTACTGATTATTTTGACAAGTGTTTTGTAGTAATACAAATAGAGCTAAGTGAAAAACAGGCTTTAATATGACTATATTTACATATAAAGTAACGATGAGGCAATAATAATTGGCCTCAAATAAAGTATCAAAACCAAGTACATGGTTTTATTGAACAACTGTTAAATACATAATGTAATATGCCCATATTATAACAAATACCTGCAGAAGGCACCAACGGCCTGGTGATGTTTCATGTATTTCAATTTATCAATTTAATTTTAATATTTGGCCACATGCAAAGTCAGAAACTTTTATTTTGAATGTATATTTAGAAATATATTGATGTATTCTCCTGTGTTCGCATAGGTTTAAATGATTTTCGTTACATGATTTAGTTTTCCCAGATGAATGTTAAGCAACCCAAACTCACCGCATATGCAGAGGAAGAGTTTAGCCCCTTACACACATACAGTCTTTACTGGTAAATTACCGTAAAGAGATCATGTGTGAACAGGACCTTTTCAAAAATACAGGTAAATGCATTCTGGCAATCATATCGTTCTTATGGAGATGACATGATTACTCTGAGCTGTTTACAAAGCTCTGCTAGATGGAAATCTTTGACCATTGCACCTCGCAGCTTTTTCAATGTGTCGCGCTCGTGACCCAGGCTTCTTTTCCATTCATCAGCTGCGACTCTGCAATTGGATACAATTATGCTCATCTCGTGTTTATAAGAGCAAAAACTTCTGATTGGCTAGTAATGTTAGTTTGGTTGAGAGTGAATGAAAGCTGTGTTCCTCTCATACATTGGTAGGCAAACTCATGAACTCGGATGTGATAAAGTGTTTTTAAATGTAGGACGAATATCTTTTTTTCCCGCAGCCAAATGCCGGAGATCCGGCACAGTGCCGGAGAACTTTAAGCCCTGAGTTAGTGGTGGGGGTTTTCTCTCCACTGGATTCACCACCGACACCCAAGCATGAATCAATGTTTTATTTATTAAGGATGACAACGACGATCAACGGCCCAAAACATGCGAGAGAGAAAGAGACAGAGCGCGTCCATAGCTCATGACCGGAAGAGTAGAGTCGTCGTTTTGAGGGGGAGGGGAGGTTAACGTTTTTGATTAAAGATTACGAGGACACATGGATTTTTTAAAAAAATTATGAAGTGCACAGATAAATTATTTATAATAAACACTACAGTATTCTATCAAAAATAAGAATTGTCCATTTTGATTTCATGCCGACTTTAAACTCGTGATTTAAAATGATGCTGCGCTTCATGCTTTTGCCCAATGTCATAGTCATGTCATTTTCACTGTGTGTAAAATGAGTGTTACCTTGGCTTTATTTGACAAAATGTCATTCCCAATAGGGTTGTGCCGATAGACTATAGTATTGTGTATCGACGATAGTTAGAGATATTGATGATAGCACATGTCTTTATCGATAGTCAAGACAATATTAAGCTCATTCTCCTATAAATGTATTAAATTATTATTAGGCAGTCTATTATAATTTGCGCAAATGAGGATTAGAGCCTGTAGCCGGTGAAGGGGTCTCCAACCACAAACACAAACGTACATCGTTTGCTGATATAAGGTATTTCATTGCATTTTAACAAGTAATCTGAACGGCTTATATATGTGCAATATTTTAACCGAGCCCTCACTAACTGAGTTTAACGCCACAGTTATAATAGAACGCATCTCATCCTTGTTTCTGTGGCAGTGCGTCAGGCTCGTCATGGGGCGCACGGTCCTGAGCGCTGTATGACTGATGTATCCGTTCAATTTAACTTTATTCCGAATATATGAACTTACCTGTTTTAAATACGTTTATATTTAACGTGTTCGTTTATGTCCAATACTTAGTGTTAAACTGTTGGTCTTTAAAATAAATCTACTTTTGATTTTCACCACTGACTGCAGACCTTTTAGACCGATAACTGCCGTGCTCTGATGCGCCAAACTTGTCACAGGACGCGCGGTCCTAATAGCGATGTATAACTGTTGTATCCGAATATATATGAAATGGCTGTTTTAAATATTTTTTATATTTAACATGTTAGTTTATCAGTATGTTTGAAAGTATATTTCGAATTATTGGTGCTTTCATAGGCTCTCTCTCGCACACCCGCGCGGTTTAAAACACCACATAGGCTAGTTATGAAATAGCCTATGATAAGTACAGAGAGTCTCTCTCTTGCCAACACCCACCCACCCATGCACGCATGATAATATCGTGTATCGACCAATATCAGTCGACCACTAATATTTAGCATCTGTAACCAAAAACCAATCTGTGTCATAAAGACCTGGAGCATTTGTCAGCCATCAAACATGGAAGGAGGTACCCCATTCCATTGATGACTTTTCAAAACATGGACTATATGATGAGCTAGTCATCAGCTCAACAAGATGAGGATCTGCTTTTTTTAAAGCAGTTTCTTAAACAGAGGTTCGGGTTTCTAATTTTTGCATGCTCACTCACTGCTTGTCCTAAATCAGTAGGGAAAAGGGGGGGGGATATGTCATCCAAATTTGAAAACAGCTGCAGCTTATACGGAATGTGATCAGCCATGAGCCAAGAAAGTGTACTGGGAAAATCAGACTATATAAGGACATGCAGACAGCATCTAATCCTTATCAATGAGAGCTGGACAATAATACATGCTGCCATGCAAGACGTGATTGGGGTGACGCAAACATTCTTAAATGTAGGCAAAAATGGTATTTGCAGGATGTATGCAGATAGTCGAAAAGGGGTTTTGTGTGAAAGCTGTGCATGATTTCTTTCCACGTTAAAACACGCTATTGTAGTCTGGAAAACCAAGACCTGCAAAGGTCAAGAAACTCAGGAATGGGAGTAAGTTTCTACTTAAATGATGGACTATGGTGCTATAAAGATTCATATTTAGATGTAAAAAATATCTGGCACACTCAACTAATTCATTAACCAAATAGTCTAATGCAGTGGTTCCCAACCCTGGTCCTGGAGGCACCCCAACACTGCACATTTTGCATGGCTCCTTAATCAAACACACCTGATTCAGGTCATCAGCTCATTAATAGAGACTCCAAGACCTGAAATTGGTGTGTCAGAGAAAGGAGACATGCAAAATGTGCAGTGTTGGGGTGCCTCCAGGACCAGCGTTGGGAACCACTGGTCTAATGAGACTAGTCCAGTCAAACCAACAACATTAAAGTCACCATATTGGTGAGATATGTCTGATACATTACTCGACGCTGCAAAAACACGTAGAAAGCTTTGAAGCTTCCCTGAGCGCAATCACAAGTATGATGATGATCGGGTCAGTCGCACTGGTGCTCCTAAAATAAATTTCATAGTCGCACGCAGTAGTTTTCAGTCGCAAATGCGAATGAAATGGTCGCACTGTCGAGCCCTGTACTGTAGTGCTTTATTATAAATAATTTATCCGTGCACTTCATTATTTTTTTAAAATTCATGTGTCCTCATAATCTTTAATCAAAAACGTTAACCTCCCCTCCCACTCAAAACAACTCCTCTACTCTTCCGGTCACGAGCTATGGCGCAAGGGTGGAGCTAGTGACGTGAGGGGTAAACGCTGGGATAAACGACAGGGGGAAAAGCTGAAGCTGATGCTTCACTTTATAGCACTGACACCAGTCATGAGGGAGTACGTTACCCCTAAACATTGAAAAGATATTAGGATATTATGACAACATTACTCTTAGGACATCACAAACTAATTTTTTTTTCATGAATATGACTTAACCTGATGGAGGGACTCTTAAGCTATAGATATACTAAGCCGTTGATCGTCGTCGTCATCCTTAATAAATAAAACATTTATTCATGCTTGGGTGTCGGCTGTGAATCCAGTGGAGAGAAATCCCTCACCACTAACTGCAAACTGGCATTCAGTTCTGCCTCCATTTTGTTAGCAACGCCCCAACTTCCAACGATCCAATCAATTCCCGAAGGACGAAATCAAGTCCCGCCCTCTCATTTCAGATGCCGTTTCACTCGGATATACGTCACAGTAGAGAAGAAAAGACAATCGCAACTTCCGTTTCATGCCGACTTTAATGTCAGGACTCACTGCTCCAATGTCAGGCAGCGAGTTTATCTAGATTTCCTTTTGTTCTTTTTCTTTTTTAAATGATGTACCCATAATTGTATCCATGTATCCAACAGGTTTTAGCTTTATCTACATAATTTTCCTAACATGTTTTGAGATCTCCATCCTTTCTTGCTATCATAAAAACAAAAATGCATCCTTAGTGAACACCTTTAAGAAATACATCTGGTCTGTGTCTTGTAAACAACATGACCCTAAACTAGCAGGATTATACAGAGCTTACTTACGACCATCTAGTCATCGACTAGTTGACTGAAAATTTGTATCAGAAAGTATGTACCTTTGGCTCTGTGAGACCATCAGCCTCTGAGACCTGGTAGGTGAGGTCAGTCTCCTCGAATCCGGTGGCACTCATCCGCTGGTCCGTTGAAGGGTCCGTACGGGGTGGAGAATCAGGAGAATTTAGGCAGGTCTGGATCAGGGCTTTACCCGTTTCACTGGTGATCATGGGCTGAAGTTTCCGCGTGGCGAATGTGTAGACGTGGCCCGTCTCACTGGCAACCAGGAGCAAAACTTGCGTCCCCGTTAATGTGGATAGTTCATAAGCCTGGAAACGTTGAAAGGAATAGAAGAAAGCAAGGTAACGATAAGACCTTCTGTATTAGTGACGTTTCCTTGACCAGTGGACACTCTGATAAGTGATGGCAAACTTGTTTTTAGTAACCTCAACACTGATTGAGTGGACAGTGGCAAACATCTGCATATTGTCACAAATGTTGTGTAGTTGAAAACCACATGGCTTGATCTTTATCCCTCAAATGGTAATGAGGTAAGAACAAACTAAAAAAGGATGACGGCAGATAAGAGATATAAAGAGATAAAAAGAACTGGCAACTAACTGCAACTACTAAGCCACAGATACCAGAGAAGGCTGTCACATGTTCCTGAAGGTCACAGTGGCCTACTGCAGGTTGTCATTACACCCTCGACTTCTGCAACTAGGCCGGTTCTCAAGATAAGCAAATGTATTAACAATGTCTAGGGCTGCAGTAACCTGATCAGGCATCAGAGCTATTTCTGCGGAGACAGGAATGAATGACAATTGAGCGAGCAATGACAAATGAGTCAGAACAGATTTGGAAACTACCTTAAATTGAAACCGTCAGAAGTGTCAGACCTCAACTGCTTATAACGAATGCAGATGTGGTTCTGACTGAGCTGAAATTAGCTCTTGAGAGGCGGGATGTTTCTGGTTAGTGTTGTCAGTGAGTGTATGTTGTTAAAGTCTTTGCTGTTGCAATGTGTGTTATAGTGGCATGGTGTCAACACGGCAGTAAACTAGTAACAGTATAGTGCTACAGAACTAGTATTAGTAGCACTTGCATGTTAACTAGTGTAGGTAAAGTACTTGTAATTGTTAACAGTGGTGGTGTAGTACTAGCATCCACACAGTGGTATGGCACTACCATCCGTGTAGTACTAGTATCAGTGACAGAACTAGTGTAAATGTAGTGGTATGGCACTTGTCAGGTTATAATGGTATTAGTATTGGTATTGTATGAGTATCATGTGCAAGTGACCTGCATGATTGCGTGTTCTCTGCGTGATGGTCGGTCCGTGTGAATTGAATGCGGACAGGAGGAGGGTTCAGCTTGACTGGAGACGTGTGATCGAGAACTTTAAACTCGTGATTTCAAATTATGCTGCGCTTTATGCATTTGCCCACTGCCATATTCATGTCATTTCCACTGTGTGCTGTATGTAAAATGAGTGTTACCTTGGCTTTATTTGAAAAAATATGATGCCCAATGCACACAAACTTCCCAGAACACAGAGTGCCCTGTTGGTTACAGTGTTTACTTCCTTTTTAATTATATTTTTTATTAATTATTATTTTAATTTATTTGTGAAAAATACTTTGTCATCTAAAGTATGTTTAACATGTATTTTTTAACCCATTTTCAAATTTCTTAAATATTAATTAAAATAAATAAAATTATATCGGCTTTATATCGGTCACCATGCTTTCCAAGATATCGGCATCGGTATCGGCTGTCAAAAAACCCCATATCGGTCGACCACTAATTCACATACTTTGAAAATCATAACTTTACGACATTTTTATCTGAGGTTCAGGTTTTCTGCACCAAAACCCAATAAGCAGTCCATGTTTGCTTTCCTTTTTTGCACGTGAAATGAGAAACAGCGGTTTGCTGTTGGGTCAAAGAAGTGCCCCATTTTTAAATAATAGCTTCTCGGGAACCAATATAATGTGACAAGATCACAATTTAAAAACAATCTAGCACAATGAAGTTGATGCAAAAGATCAAGGAAACCATAATTCCTCAACACAGCGAAAAACAACTGCTGAATGTCCATAATAATACTGTTCAGATGAAAACGAACGCTGTAGAAAACAGCTGCTACAGCAGGCAATCGCTCAACTCACATGGTGAAAAACCAATCATAAAAACACAAACTAGAAGAATGGAAACAAGTTTGCACCCACTATTTATCTGTCTGTCTAGGCTTTATATCGGCCACTGGCCACCCTGCTCTGTAAGATATCGGCATCGGCTGTCAAAAAAAAAACAATATCGGTCGACCACTAATGAGCATCAGTATAATGGTACTACAATTGGTAAATTACAATCAGTAAAATAGATTTCAAGCTAGTATAATTGATTTCAAGCTAGTAAAAGTACAATACTAGTGTAGCGGCACTAGAATTGGTAAAGTACTAGCATTAGTAAATTTAATTTAATTGATACAGGACAATGGTGTGGTTCAAGCTGAAAAGGCACTAAAATTGATACAGGACTAGTGTGAGTGGTATATTAATGTTAGTATCAGTAAAGTAGTACAAACTGATACTACTAATCAATAAATTGGCATCGGCTGTCAAAAAAAAAAACAATATCGGTCGACCACTAATGAGCATCAGTATAATGGTACTACAATTGGTAAATTACAATCAGTAAAATAGATTTCGAGCTAGTATAATTGATTTCAAGCTAGTAAAAGTACAATACTAGTGTAGCGGCACTAGAATTGGTAAAGTACTAGCATTAGTAAATTTAATTTAATTGATACAGGACAATGGTGTGGTTCAAGCTGAAAAGGCACTAAAATTGATACAGGACTAGTGTGAGTGGTATATTAATGTTAGTATCAGTAAAGTAGTACAAACTGATACTACTAATCAATAAATTGTAAATAAAAAACACTACTAGAGGTTACAGTACTAGTATGCAATATGCATTGTTTAGCAGGAGTAGTGGTACAATATTATCATTATACTATCAGTACAATAATAACACTAGAGATACTAATATTTCTACAACATTAGAATCAATAGAAATAGTGGTACTACTATTACTACAGTATTAGAATCAGTATAATGTTTAAAACCAGGGGTACTAGTATTTCTAAAGTATTAGAATCAGAATAGATACAAAACTAGTGGTACCAGTGTTAAAATAGTAATACTAGTGTTTCCACAAAATCAGTATAATCAATTATTACTAGTAGTGTTTAATACTTGTATCAGTATATTGCTGTAGCACTAGCAGTGCTATAATACTAGCAACAGCGGTACTACAGTATTAGAATCATTATTATGATTTAAACAGTGATACTAGTATCTCTACAGTATCAGAATCAGTGCTGTAGTGTAATGCTAGTAGTGTATAACACCTACATCAGTAGTAGTAGTTGCAGTGCTAGTATTAGCATGGTGGTTTAGCACAAGTATTTGGTGTAGTACAGTATTAGTGCAGTTGTACAGTGATGGATGTTGCTTGTATAACAGTAACGTTACTGTTAATTCTTAACTAACAGTAGGAGGCACAAGCACACACATACCTTCTTCATAATGCCAGTCTTTCTCTTGCTGAAGGTCGTGTATCTCCTCAGCTTGTTGTCAATAAACTCCATCTTAATTTTCACCCGTCCTCGTGTTTTCTTGCCGGGTTTCGCCCCAGCCACCCCGGAGGAAACCCCCCCATATCCAGCTGACAGTCCCGCGACGGTTCCCGAGGATCCACCGACCTCCGTCTCACTCCTCTCCCGCTTCACCCCTCTCCTGTCCACCGCGGGACTCTCCTCATCGTCCCCGGAGTCCGAGTCTCCGTCGGAGCCGCTCAGCACAGCCTCCACCGACGGCCCGTCGTCGTATCTAACTCCATCGGGCAGGTTTATGGCAGAGTTTACTGCCCCCAAAGCCCCAGATGTGCTGCCCACCTGTAGAGGGGTCAACCCCGCGCCGTTACCGGAGCGTCCAGCCCCTCTGGCCGTCCCGTTTCCCCCTAACATCGCGGACCTGCTCCCAGCACTACGGCAGCCTGCGGTAGGTGTAGAGATCCGAGCAGATCCCAGATCAAACCCAGCGGATCGCTTCACTTGATACCGAACTTATGTTACCTCACATATGCTAGGCTAAGAAACATTAGCTCAACTCAACAGACAACTCGGACTAAACGCGCGGGATCTGGAGTTTAAGGACGGATGTATTCCCGTGTGAAAGTCACGATTTAAGCGGCTCGTGATACACAAAAATAACCCCCCAAAACTAGCACTTCACGACCATCGTACAAAGTTTACAGCGTAGAGTTTCCGCCTACAGTCCGTCAATCAAACCTCAACTGAACTTGCGCGGCGCTTGCCACGTTTGGAAACAACGAATCGCAACCGCGCAATGTGCCTCCGCCAACAGACCTAGTACCTGCAGTAACAACAATATCGCGTAAAATAATTCACTTTGAACACGTGAACGGCGGTATTTACGTCGTGTATAACGTCTAGTGTTTTTTTAAAAACTATATAATTGCTGATAACTCGCTTGTTTTGGGAATTTAACTCACGAGGCCGTTCGCTTAAAGATCTACTTTCCTCCAAATAAAGCGAGGCGATGTTTCCTTATATGGCGATGGCTGTCCATGTATGGCGAGTCCCAGCGCTGCGCTGCGATTGGTTACGCAAACCTCTCCGACTCTGTGATTGGCTCGAATCTAATTTGGCCGACAGAAATGGCTTACGTCGTACACAGCGAACTACTAGTAGCGAGCGTGCCTGGACCTTACCCTCACGGTAATATTAACGACACAAATACTCCGTTTCTGGCGAGAAACGTGCGAAAAGGTAAACCACATGCACTTAGCAAACTCCTAAAACCAAAAGCGTGTCGTTAGACTGACTGCTGAGTTTAATTTGAGTACAAACTGAGGTGAAATGCGGCTCTGTGAGAGCTGTGGAAATGATGCGATACTGCCGTGTAACCAGCAGATGAGGCTCTTACATTAATTATTGGTTTAAAGTTACACTAAACTCAATCTTTTGGCCGTCTCGTATACTTAGAAATAAAAAAAATACATCCACGCATTTAATCAGTTTTCAATTTTCAGCCTTTGTGCTCTGAGAATAACATCAGTGCTATTGCTTCTATAAACAGCCAACAAACACTTTAAATGAAGAACATCTTTTGTAATATTACCCTTACAATCAATGTGTTGAAGGTTTTGCACTGGGCCCAGAGAAAACAAACATTTTAGGCTAATATGAGTAGTGTGTATTTGGGTGGTCGAATATCAAGGCATCTTCCTAAAGGTCTTGGGTTGTAACCCACCCAACCTCATGTTTTACTCGGATAAAACCATCAGAAAGATGACTATCTCATATATTCACATAATGCACTCACAATACATTTGTCAGAAAGAAAATGTCTTTACATTCTAAAATTTTATTTTTCTTATAATTCTCCACATTTTTTCACACCCACGTTTAGTTTATAGTCCATTTTTTCTTTTATATAAAAAGAAAACAGTAGCATGAGTAGCCTTACATCGAAATCTAAGCAAAAACATGCGGTTCATGTATGACTCGCATGCTTTCTGTAAATGATTAGGCTATTGGTGTGTAAATATTCTTACAGGAACTGCTCAACTATTGTCATGACAACATCACATAGTTACATATTCCCATCTGCAACCGCGGGAGGTAATAACTGCAGATGAATCTTGGTAGTCCACATAAACTGTTCCAGGAATATACCAAATTGACCCATGCATGTTATGCAATACAAGCAAAAGATTCGATTTTCGAACATGATTCCTTTCTGGTGCTACATTTGTTTTGAGCAAATTAAAATGACACAATTGTTACTGTATTCATTTTTATTTCCAAAAACTTTACAGCAGAATAAATGGCACAAAGGCTATGAATGAGTAAAGAAAAAGTGCAACTTAAGAGCAGACTGAAAATTTCTGAACGAAAGGTGCAAATGCAATTAATTTTAGTTTGTTAAACAAATACAAAGACCTGTTGTCCTCTCTGAGCAGAAACAACCGGTCCACATCAGTTTGGACATAAGCAAAAATGATCTCAATAAGAGAAAAACAGGAAGCATTTACAAATTCAGTGAATCAAAGTGTTTGAGCATAAGAAAACAGATAATGACAACATACAGATTGATTTGCAAGCATTGCATTAAAATACTAAGTCAGATTTCAAAGCAGCCAACGTAGAGATCGCTTGCCAAAATAATTTCATACAGCGTGGTGGTGCGCGGACCATTCCGGCCTCACCCACGAACACGTCTCTGGGGGCACCGGGTGTGACGCAGCGGTTTAAGTAACAGTGTTTGTCACAGACCATCGACACGAAACACTGCAGAAGATCAAACGCTGCTCTGGCAACCATACAGACATGTTAGGCAAGAGTTCCATTGCTTATGCGTCCCAAAGCCCTTGCCAGCAATTTCCTGAAAACATCACTTCTGTTTCCAAAACATTATTGCCTTATTCTCATAGGATAGGAGGTTATTTCAGCAGAATTTGCAAGGCGGAGGACGCATTTAGAGATTTCCATTAGCTAAGGATGCCATTTGATTACAACACAAACTGTTCCACCTAACTATGCAGTTCTGTTTGCTTTATCCACATGTTCCACCTATAAAACACGTTTCCCCTGCTAAGAAGTAAAATCTAGTAAAGAATCTATAAGCACTTTTTGATAATTACATTCTGTTTCTACACAATCCATGTATGAGAAATGTAAGCTTTGATTTATTGACAGATCAAAAGGTTCGTTTGTTCAAAAAATGAAAACTCTGTCATCATTTACTCATCCTCATGTCATTCAAAACTCACTTGGATTGCTTTCTTCTGAGGAACACAAAAGGAGAAGTTTAGCAGAATGTTCACGCTGCACTTTTCCATACAGTGAGGTAATGAGGACAAAAATAGCCAAAAAAAAAAGCATGATAAAAGAAATCCATATGACTTGTGCGCTATTTTCGAAATGTTTTGATGCCACACCATGTTCATACAGAATGCGTTTTTGCATTCTAGTGTGCTGCTTTTCCATAGCTTTTTTTAAGTAGGCTAAACATGCGCTAAACGGATGTCTTTGACCATTGCGCTTCTGTATTTTACAACGTCTTGTGTACTGTTGAAAAAAAGTCATTCAACTTTTTAAAAACAAGTCACGAGACCTTTCCCGCATTTTCAATGCAAAAGTGCATTCTTCATAATTGGTCCCTAACAGACCAAAATTTATGGTTGGTGGTCGTTAAATTAGTCATAACCCACTGCGACACCAATTTGAAGATGTGTGAAGGATTTGAGCATTGTGATGGAAGGGAATATTTTCAGTGAATAACTTTTTGGTCTGTGGGGAAGATTCACAAAATAGCTTCGTAAGGACTATTTTTATGGTGTTTTGTCATTTTTGGAGCTCCACAGGGTTTTTTTTTCTCCTCCACTGATGTTTATTGTATGGAAACAAGCAACAGGACATTGTTAAACTTCATCTTATGTGTTTTACAGAAAGAAAGTCATATGACTTTACAACAACATAAGATAAGTAAATAATGATCGACCCAATTTTTAGATGAACTACCCATTTAAAAGACTGACATGCAGCAGAATCTGGCAAACCTCTTTCTACCAAGACAAAGAATAACCTATAAGTGCTTTTCAGAATGAAACTTGAGCAACTGTGTTTCCTTCTGGTATCCAGCTGTGTTGTTTTTCAGATATTTCTTGGTCTTAATGTCACCCTCTCTGACCTTGTCTTTAATTTTCCAAAGTACAAGTTACTTGAAAACTTCAGTAAACCAGACAACCTACTTTTTATGATTAATAAACCAATTCCTGTTTGAAACCCAGTGAATATGCAACTATCTAGACCAGTGGTTCTCAGCCGGTTTTGTATCAAGACCTACATTTTACAATGGAGATTAATTGGCGAACCAACACAGTATTAAAATTTATTATACAAAAGATTCATCATACAAATGTGAACACATATAAAACCTTAAAATCAAACATTTATATCTATTGGTTGATTTAGAATTAATTTCTGACACATTTTTGGGTCTCAATCAACCAGTTAGGAACCACTGAACTAGACCACAACCAGGTAGCCATGCTGTGTTGAACATTTTTAACATAGTAAGCTGCAGTACAAACATAAAACCAAGGTGCTGATTCGGTCAATCTAGATGATTTAGAAAGGGTATGGACCCACAATAATGGTGAGTCTCAGCAGTGAGCTGGAACGGTAGCTCAAGACATTACTCTGGGTGACCATCTCCAGGTCCACAACATGTTCTCTAGGTCCAGTCAAAGGTTTGGTCATCACCAACATGGCGCTTACATTACTGGAGCGCTGAAAGACAAAGAAAAAGCCAATCAGTGGAGAGACTTCACCACGAGACAGTAATCCATTTTTGAATGTAACAGAGTTGATGTCTCTATGTGTATTTCATTATGTTTACAGGTACATATTTCAACTCCGTTATGGGGAAAACTATCATTGTGAGCAATGATGAGTGTAAATAATCTGTTGAATAATGGTGACTGATAAATAAACATTTTTCACTGATCTTTAACCCTGTAACAACCCCAAAACATTTTAAATGTAACAGGGTTGACTCTAAACATATTTTGGAAAAGGATATCATGGGTTCAAACACAAGTAAGTATCTCTTACAGTCTCTATTAGCTTTTATTGTTTACAGCTATACTGTCATGCTCGGTTGTTCAAGTCTGTTGTGGGAAAATAATAGTGATCACTCTAACAGAAAAAAAAAATTTCTTGGCAGAAAGCAGAAGAATACTGACTGTAAATAATCTGGTGTTGTGCTGTGCCAGTTGAGGAGAAGACATTTTTGCATTGATTTTCAACCATAGATATTTTAAATGTAACGGGGTTGGCACTAAACCTGTTTTGGAAAAGAAATATCATGGGTTGAAACACAGGTGAGTATCTCTCAAAGTCTCTGTCAATTTTTTATTGTGTTTACAGTTATATTGTCAAGCTCAATTGTTCAAAGTCTTGACAAAAAGGACAACAATACTGATTGTAAATAATCAGGTTTTGTGCACTAATCTTCAACCCAATAACATTCAACCCTATACATTTTAAATGTAAAATGTTTTGGAAGAGAAATGTGATGGGTTCATTCGTAGGCTATCTTTTACAGTCTTTTTCAATGTTTCATTATGTTTATACTGTAGTTATATTATTACTCTGCATAGTTCAACTCTGTTACAGGAAAACTGTCTATGGCAAAAAGTATGAGAATACTGGCAGTAATCTGTTATGCAATGATATTTGCTAGGTAAGGTCTTTATTTGACATTTTTGCATCTTCAATCCTGAACCCCAAAACTCTTTAAATGTAGGGTGGACATAAAACCTGTTTTGGTAGAGAAATGCCATGGGTTTAAATAGAGGTTCAAAGCAAGTATCTCTCATAAAAATATATTGAGTTTTCATTATATTAACAGATATTTTTAAGCTCAATAGTTGGTTTATTATAGGAAAATAATAGTCAATAGTCCTTTACATAATACTTATATTTTCTTGGCAAAAAGCACATGAACCTTGACACTAAATAAGCCAAAGCTGTTATTATACTTTTTTTGCATTGATTTTCAACCCTGTGACATTTAACCACAAAACACTTCATGAGAGGGTTGGCACACATTTTGGAAGATGTGCTATTTATTAAGGCTTTACTGTAAGTAATATGTCAAGAATTTAAGCAAGCTACTGTGTTTACTAAATTATCCAAACTGTTAACAATATTGAAATAACGTACAGTTTAAAGGGTTAGGTTTATGGTTAGTAACAATTCAGTGTTGGGTAAGTTACTCTAAAAGGTAATTAAATTCATTACAAGGATAGACATGAAACTGAACTTTTAATTATTTCACATAAATACTATAAAATTGCACAAAATATTCTCGAATTGACCAAAGGGAGAAGGTTACAATAAAACATACATTTTAACATTAGATGTTAAATTTTGATGATTAATCCACTATTGTTTTATACAGAATTGTTCTATAGTCCTTACAGTATTTAAAGCAATTACATTAGTTAACTGTAATTAAATTACAGAAAAGCCAAGAGTAATCCCTTACTTTACTTTTCAAGGGAAAAATAATTAAATTACAGTAATTAATTACTTAGTAATGCATTACACCCAACACTGGTAAAAATAACTAACTAACTGCAAGGCTGTAATCACATATCTAGTATTAGGGTTAACTGCTTAAAAATCATACACTGAAAAAACATATTTGTTAACCAGTAATCTGTATATCGTACAGTAATGTCATATTAATTCAGGCCTGCAGTGGAAAAATATGATATTAGAATTACCCCAATATAGATTTGCCCAATCTTACCCTCAGGTAGAATTCTCCTCCCTCATTGCCGGATTTGATGGTGAAGGTGTTTACCATGTTGGGGTAAACACTGGTAGCTTGAATCTGGAAGATATCCGCAGGCACTGAGCGTTCGGAAAAGATGCTCATGTACTTGTAGACTATGACAGGCGGCAGTCCTCTGCAAACATTTGGTGACTGGCACCTACAGCGTCTGTTGATAGAGAGTCAAACTGTTTGTAAAACAGATTTGTGGATCAAATAACACATTTTATTTTTTATCACAACACAGAGCATGATTTTATCAGGAGATTAGACGCACCCTTCGCCTGTTTTGACGTATGGCTCACGGCAGGGGTTTCTGGGATAGCAACGGAATCCTCCATAGTAATTCCAACACATTTCATCTTCTCTGCAGTTGTGTGCTGTTTCACACTCGTTTATATCTATTAACGGGGTGGAAAAGGTCAATGAGTAACATCAGAGGCCACTTTTCGCAAAACTAACGGAATGCTTGGTTGATATAAAAAAACTGGATGACCAGTAATTTCCTACTACTAAATTCTGAAAAAACAGAGGTGTTAATTATTGGACCAAAAACCTCTGCATGTACAGTAATAACCTAGAAAACCGTCTAACACTTGATGGCTGCTCTGTCTGGAACCTAGGTGTGCTATTTTATAGCAATCTTTCCTTTGAAAACCATGGGTCATAGCATTTGTAAAACCAAATTTTTCCATCTTAAAAATTAGGGGTGTAACGATATTCAAAATGAACCAAAAAACCACGATACGTATCGCGGTACTCTCGGTCCTCCCCTGCCCCCCCACAGCCCTGGCCCACTTGAGGTTGACCCCACTTGCACCACGGCTCATCTCAAACTGAAGATGCATGTAGAATATGGTTTGTTAAAAATAACAATGCTTAAAACAAACCTATTGGCTTCCCACATTACAACAGCAATGATCAAAAAATGTGGACAAACAAAACAGAATGCCGTAAGCACACTAGTACAGTGTTTCCCAACCTTTTTTTTTTAGCCACGGCACAGTTTTGATCTGTAAAAAAATGCCATGGCACACCGCTAAGGGCCGAAATATAGCAAAATTGCACAAACATGCATTGCTTCAAATGGCATATTAAAATTGGATATTATATTAAAAGTAGTACTCACATTTAATGTAAAACTTGAGGTAGGAACAAAAGGTAATAGGTAGCTTTATGTTGTTGGGGATGATAAAACAGCAAATTTACATATCGTCACTGTCGGGCGGAAACACTACCACTTTCAGGAAATGTAAAAACAAAACTTTTTTTTTTAATAATTAAACCGCATTGTCAGAGTTGGTATTGTGGCTTTATATGTGATCAGACACTTACACGGGTTTTGACCAGCGAATGACGGCAATATGTGTTTTGTCTGTCATTAGAACGGCCACATCTGAGGCAGTGAGTGCATTGCGTTACATTTTCATCAATTTACAGGTTATAAAGTTTATTGTAGCTATATGAGCACTCAGTTTTTTTGTTGTTGAATTAATTTGGCCAAAATGGCATGATATGAAAGATGAAGCGCTAAGCACAGGATATATAAAACAGTATATTAGCTACACCTAGATGGCAAATGCTAAGACTCTTCCCTGCTCTTCAAACACACAAAAAAACATTAGGCTTTATAGACCTAGTGTTTCTTGAGTAAAGAAAACGCTGTACTTATTCAAACATCAGTTGTTTATTTACCCTTGCATTGTGAAGGAGCAGAGATCTGTCTCCAGACTGTGTGAGGTGCTTCTTTCTGAATGGAGGAGGGTGGAGTTGCTGACAGTTTGAGGATCCAATGGAGTTATGAGGTTTAGTCACAAGCTCTTTTGAATGATTTTCAAACGGACATAAAGATGACCAATAGCACTGATTTAAAATAATAATAATAATAATAATAATGAAATATAATAGAGATAGAAAGTTTTGATAATTTTCAGTGTGCCACGGCACAGTGGTTGGGAAACACTGTGCTAGTATAACCATCATTTACGCCTTCGTCACCCATGTGTTGAAAGTGTGCAAACGCAGGTGATGGTGCATCCAAGTCCTCCTGGGAAGTTCGTATTTACATCAGGTGCGTTCACATCACTTTGGTCGGAACAAGATGGCGATCTAACTTTTCTACATAAAATTCAACCGTTTTTTTTTTTTTTAACTCTACATCTACAAAAGGATGAATAAAGAATGTGCATCATTGTGTTTTAGCTTTTTTTTAAAATTCAATTTATAAAGGTGATGTAAACTGAATCATTATATGTGACCCTGGACGACAAAACCAATCTTAAAGGGTTAGTTCACCCAAAAATGAAAATTAGCACATAAATTACTTACCCTCAAGGCATCCTAGGTGTATATGACTTTCTTCTTTCAGACAAATCCAGTCGGAGTTATATTAAAAATAGTCTTTGATCTTTCAAGCTGTTTAATGGCACTCAGCGGGTGTTGCATGCATCAGTCCAAAAGAAGTGAAATAAAAAGTGCTCATCCATAATAAAAAGTGTCTCTCACGGCTCCGGGGGGTGAACAAAGGTGGTGTTTTCGATGCGTTTTTGTAAGAAAAATATCCATATTGAAAACGTAATAATCACTTTAAAGGGGTCATATGATGCTTTTTTAAAGATCATTATTTTGTGTATTTGGTGTAACAGAATATGTTGACATGCTTTAATGTTCAAAAAACACACTATTTTTCAAATACTGTACATTATTGTAGGTCCTCTATGCCCCGCCTCTCTTAAACGCTTCGTTTTCTACAAAGTCCCTCCTTCCGACAAGCGCAGTCTGCTCTGATTGGCCAGCTGACCCAGTGCATTGTGATTGGTCGAACACCGCAAGCACTCGTCGGAAATGTAACGCCCCTTACCATAATCGCAAGCTTCATCTTTCAAAATAAATGTAAAGACAGAGCCCGAAAGGGGAACAGAGTCGCGTGACAGACACAGTAATGAAGCTGGTATGTGTTTGTGATTTGACCCTCTCTCTCTCTCTCTCTCTCTCTCTCTCTTTCTCTCGCTCGCTCGCTCGCTCTCTCGTGCACACACACACACGATGTGCAAAACTCTGCAATTGAACAGTCAATAGCAAATACTTAAACTAATAACAAAACAGTAGCTGATTCAGAAGCGCCATATTGTCATAGCAAAGTCAGAATTACCTCCTCTCCTAGGTTCACGAAACGGTCGTCCATAAAATGCATTGCTGTTCTGTTGTAAGTCATCTTAAAGATTCCTAAATGCATCTACTTTCGCCTAGAAACACACAGCTTCTCCCTGACAAGGCTGCTTCAACACTAACTGCGGTTACTGAAACCACGCCTTCTTTCTTTGCGTGAACATTTGGGCGGCATTATGCTAATATTTCCACATAGTGAGGTAGATATGTGGGGGCGTGTTAGAACGAGCCGTTTTAGGGGGGCATGGCAGAGTCTTAACTTTGATAAAGAATATCTCTTTGGTTTTGAGACTTTAGTCTTTGCAACTTCAGGTATCTTGTCTATGCACAATCAGCTTGTAACACTCCAAAGAGAAAGGAAAACTTGAAATCGCATCATATGACCCTTTTAATGTAGCTTGCGCTCACTGCTCACTCACGGAAGCAGCTCCGGGCGGATGACGTATGAAGTCGGCTTTGCGCATGGTAGAGTCGATGGTCTTTACACTCTTCGGTCTTCACACGAGGAGGCCGTCACGATGGCTGCTGCGGTATACTAAGCTTTTTTATACCCTTCTAACAAAATACTAAATTTATTCAGCTGGACACACTTTCCTTATTTAGTTTTTTTACAACAAATGGCCAAGCAAGCGCAGACACTGACAAGATACGCAGTACAGAATGAGACCAAATGCGATATCAACACGTCTCCACACAGTAAACAAAACAAGCGTTTCCTAGCAACGACAACTGCACTAAACACTAATGAGAGAAGTAAATACACTTACGAGCTGCTTTTAACTTCCGCTGATAAAGACTGCTTCTCTCAAAGACTATTTCTTTACACCGTTTTCTGCTGGCGCTTGAACACACTTTCCTTCTTTTTTTTTTCCACAACAAATGGCCAAGCAAGCGCAGACACTGACGAGATACGTGATACAGAATGAGACCAAACGCGATATCAGCACATCTCCGAAAACCAATCTCTTTAACTTGGCATACACATAACACACTTACACATTTCTATAATTCAAATCCGTTAAAGGATTTTTAGGCTGCATTAAGACAACCGGAACCGGGAACACTTCCCATAACACCGAATGTACTCGCTACATCGTAAGAAGAATGACTTGAAGAATGACTCTCTTTCATTCTTATTCCGAGGTCACTGTAGCCATATGGATCCAATCTGTATCCAGGCCATAAATGGTGGATCAGCACCTAAAGACGACCTCTACAGTCCTGAATGTCAGTGGAGACCATGTCAACTAGATAAGGCCCCAAAGACAGATTCCCTGCCAAGACCTCATCACCTCGACAGCCATCGGCACAAGACCACGGGAACCAGACAAGTCCTCTGCTCAATCTGACCTGTGTTGCAGCCTGGAATTAAACCACATCATGTTGGTTTCATCTGGCCAGAGAACTGGTCCCCTGACTGAGCCTGGTTTCTCCCAAGGTTTTTTCTCCATTTCTGTCACCAATGGACTTTTTGTTCCTTGCCGCTGTCGCCTTTGGCTTGCTTAGTTGGGGGCGCTTAATTTCTGGCAATATTGTCGGCTTGATTGCACCGATACTAATGGAAGAGAGCTGAACTGGATGATGACATCACTCAATCATCAATGAACTGACTTTAGCTGGAAAATGACTCTTTGTTATTGTCCTCTTGCATTATTGACCATCTATTTTCCTGTTTGACATTCTAAAGCTGCTTTGACACAATCTGTATTGTATAAACAGCTATATAAATAAAGGTGACTTGACTTGACTTGACTTTAGGAGACTGGAAGAAATGGGAATGTACCTTGGCACATCCGCGTCCCTTGGAGCTGGTATCCGTCAGGACACACACACTGGTATCCGCCGGGCTGATTCACACACTGGAACTGGCAGATGTAGTTTGAGAATTCACACTCATTGATATCTGGAAAACACAAATGAGAATGAAACTCACAGAATGAAAAAATATTGCTCATTACTGTGGTTCCTGTCCATTTAATGTCTGTGGACCGAATTACCTATGTTTATACTACACTACACTGACATTGAACAACCAGAAAGTGTCCACATGCTTTTTGTCTTCATTTGAAACGATATATCATTAGTTGTTTACACCAAGGATAATGACTATAACTATAAAGTTTTAATAATCGTTCTTATTCTATGAGAATAGCTAAGTCCAAATCCCAGCTACAATTATGACGACACAGAGAAAAAATCTTGTTAAAATCACTTTCAGAACAATTTTTTCCAGCTGATGAACAATGAAAACACTAACAGCCAATCAGAATCCACACAACTTTAAAGGGGTCATATGATGCAGCTAAAAAGAACATTATTTTGTGTATTTGGTGTAATGAAATGTGTTTATGCGGTTTAAAGTTCAAAAAACACATTATTTTCCACATACTGTACATTATTGTTTCTCCTCTATGCCCCACCTTTTTGAAACGCGTCGATTTTTACAACGCTCATCGGGCTGAT
>NW_015505601.1:377279-381101 GCF_001515645.1 Sinocyclocheilus grahami | reverse complement strand
GGCCGGGATAGAGTGAGCTGAGGCGGCGGGGTCGAGAACAGCGCGCCCGGCGGATGTGACGAATGAGCGGCAACCACATGTGACAACCCCGGGCTGGACTAAGCTTTGTCCACAGTGAAAGTTGATGTATTCCCTCATCGACCAGCACAGATCAGCTCTAGGCATGACGAAGCGGATATCGTCCTCTTCTGGAAGACCAAACAAAGTAGTTTCGCTTTCACAACGAAACACACAGCGCCTTCACGACATGGCTGCAGCGTCAACAATACTACAGCGAGAATAAAAGTTGCGCCTGCTTGCTTTGTGTGAACATTTGGGCGGCGTTATGCAAATCTTCCCACATAGTGAGGTAGATATGTGGGGGCATGTTAGAACGAGCCGTTTTAGGTAGGCGTGGCTGACTGAACTTTTATAAAGAATATCTCTTTGGATTTGAGACTTTAGTCTTTGCAACTTTACAGATCTTCTTTATGCACCAAGAGCTTGTAACACTCCAAAGAGAAAGGAAAAATTTAAATCGCATCATATGACCTCTTTAAACAAGCGCAAACATTTAAAGCGGCAGACATCTAAACTGCAGTGCGCGTTTATAATAAACAACATTATTGTTCTGGTGTGGACACTAATATAGTTATAGTTCTTGGTGTAAACAAGTCTTCACAAACCTTAAAGTTTAATCTTTTTGATTGAAAACGTGTACTTCCTATAAAACAAATACCACTTAGTTTAATATTTTTAATCATAAGATGCAAAGACATTTTTAAGAGTGGCTTAAGTGTGCAAATACTTTGTGTAGCTTGTCAAAGACAATTTAATTAGCCTATCAAAGTCCAGTTAATGTCTTTTAAATGGCTATTTCACACATTATATAACAAAACCTACATCAGATGTAGCGTTTCTCTTTGTTTCAGTTAGCCTAAGGATAGCATGCTAACAGCCTCCTGAGCTAACATAGCCTGCCATTGGAAAGCATGCATGCAAGTTACTAGTTACTAATAATCAAAACAAACCTAATCTATTTTATATCGTGATACCTATATTTTTTTCATGAATTATATAATAATGCTCATTTGTCCAAGGCCCATTAAGATATTCTTATAATCAATATAATATCCACACAAATGGGGGGGAAAAAAATTGTACAATGTTATCAGCATTGAAATACTGTTGACTATGATTATATTGATCTGATTGGCTACAACAGGATAGTGAGAATAACTTTTTGTAGATGTTAGCTACTCCCTCATGATGAGATACTGTGAAATTCACCCTAACTAAATTTACCTTCTGTCAATACTTTACATGTTCGTTTACATACACGTTGAAATTATTGTTGATGGCGTTAAGAATATTCAAACAAACTCTATCATGTACTCTTATACACTAAAAGAAGCATAAAAATTACCTTGGCAGGAGACTGAGTCTGAAGCCAGTTCATATCCGACTTCACATTGGCAGAGGAAAGAGCCAATCAGATTGTAGCACTGATGTTGGCAGGGGTTTGCGGTTAGACATTCATTCACATCTGCAAAAAAAAAACAACAACAACACAATTGAACATTAATGATAGATGATGAAATTAAAAATGAGAGTGCATGAGTAATAAACAAAATAACTGGCCATTGCCAATTGCCCATTTCATTCAGTCCCTCAAATATAACACTAATAATGGCACTTATTTAAAACAACAGGTAGCATAATCCAAAACACACATATTTTCTGCACTCCTAATCATTCTTTGGTATGTCTGGCAAGGTTTCCAGCTTGATTCTGGAGTGTAGAAAGTGTCCTTTCATGCTGTGAGGGCCATCGTGGGTGGTCTGTGCTTATCTGCCAGGTTTCGTCAAGTAACTATATACAAAGGCCTAAGAATAGGCCAATTTTCTATGATTCATATGCAGACTATTGGATTTGCAACACGTGTGAGTGCAAAACCTCCTCATCCAAACAAGGCAGATTCTTCCTAGGCTCCTAAGTGACCTATTTGAGGCATTAATGGGAGAATAATGTCAATGCACAGATACAAAGACCCCCGGGAGGCCTCTCGCCGAGTGTTTCCAAAGCTTTGCTGACCAGCGTTTTGGGCCCTTTCAGGGGGTTCAACTGGGATAGCCAAACTGGCTGGAAAAATGAGGCGAGATCTCGCGGGCGAGAGTTCAGATCAAAGACATGCTGTTTTCTTGCCCACCTCTTTAAGAGAGACACACCTGGAGTCTGTGATCACCCACATGACCGTGATTTGATTCCAGCAAACTGGTGTTAGATTCCAGAGGAATCACTGCCAAGGCACTTCTGAAAGAGACTGGCCGAAAAATATGTAAACATTGCAGGAAGGCTGACTCTCTTTTGCGGGAAGAGGCCCGAGCTAATTGTTGACTCATTTTAATGGGCTGAGAGATGCATGTCCTGACCCATACTTCCTCAAACAAAACCACATAAACTCTGGTAGCTGTTTAACAACAAAAAGCATAGTTGATGAAGGGCCATTTGACCCAAGATTGGTCTCCGAAAGTATGTGTGTGAACCAACCAACAGTCCATTTGAATATAAGAATATTGCACACAGCAATGGCTGAAATCGCCAGTTTTAATACAGTGGTTGGCGCTACACACTAGTCTGGAGACAAAGTCTGTCAAGAGACAAAGTCTGTCAAAAAAAAAAAAAACTAATCACTGGGTTAGCACAAGTTTAGTCACATCAGTCTTCGAAAGATTTTTTAATTTAATATGAATAATAATAATAATAATATATTTATGGAATAATATATATAATGGAATTATTAATATATTAATTTCTTAAATTATTTATATTTTAATAAAATAATAATATTTCAAAATTATTATTATTATAATTAATTAATTAGAATTTTTTTATGTTTAAAAAAAGTGGTCTGCCAGAAAAGTCATGTGATGCGACCAACATCTATCAAAGAGAGGACAAGGTCAATAAGTATTTAAAAATTTCAGATAATTTGACTTTTTTTTTTTGACAAAGTTCAGGTTGTTAAATGTCATGTGGTGCAACTTCTAAAAAATGTGACAAAATTCATGATATTACTGTTAGTTGCATTCAATTTAGTTAGTGAAAAAAACCTTAAAAGGTTAGTTGACCCAAAAATGAAAATTAGCCCATTAATTACTCACCCTCAAGGCATCCTAGGTGAATATTACTTTCTTCTTTCAGACGAATCCAGTCGGAGTTATATAAAAAAATTGTCTTTGATCTTTCAAGGCAGTCAGTGGGTGTTGCAGTGCATCAATCCAAAGGAAGTGAAATAAAAAGCACCCATTCATAATAAAAAGTGCCTCACATGGCTCCAGGGGGTGAACAAAGGCCTTCTGTAGCGAATCGATGCGTTTTTGTAAGAAAAATATCCATATTCAAAACGTAATAATCACTTTAATCTAGCTTGTGCTCACAGTTGTAAACGGAAGCAGCTCCGGGCAGATTATGTAGGACGTCAGCGTTGTGCATGCGCCGCTCAGAAGTGACGCACGCGGAAGAGCAGCGGAGAGATCAAAACAAAACAACAGTCAAGAATTAGAAGTACAAAACGAGGATTTGTAAAGAAGAATGTCGGAGGATTTCGATATAATCTTGTTTTCCTTTGCTAAAGTAAGGAAACTTTGCTTCCTTTGCTCCTGTTAACAAACATTGGTTTTCACGAGACACACCGGCACATGCGCAGCACTGAACTCATACGTCATCCGCCCGGAACTGCTTCCAGAGTACAACTGTTGGCGCAAGCTAGATTAAAGTGATTATTACGTTTTGAATATGGATATTTTTCTTACAAAAACGCATCGATTCGCTACAGAAGGC
>NW_015505601.1:372137-377116 GCF_001515645.1 Sinocyclocheilus grahami | reverse complement strand
GTCTGAAAGAAGAAAGTCATATACACCGGATGCCTTGAGGGTGAGTAATTTATGGGCTAATTTACATTTTTGGGTGAACTAACCCTATTGTTTTTCAGTGAATTATTTTTGTTTTCCCTTTTTTTCTTAGAAGAAAAATGAACAAAACTGCTTCAATTTTGAAAACATTTGAGCACATGCAGAAGAAAAAAACCTAAAATAGGAAATTATACACGGGAGGCGACAAGGCAAGGTTCATTCAAGTTGTAAAATGTCATATGGTGCAACTCCACAAAAACACAATGAAATTTAAGAATTAGTAATTCATGATATTTGTAAAAATACTTTTTACTTTGAAAAATATATTTAAAAACTTAAAAAAATAATGTGTGAAAATAATGAATTTCGATGGTTATACCACATGACAATTAAATTAAAACTTTTCTCGAAACTGCTATAAAAGCTGCAGCTGCTGCATTTTTACTCCTAAACAGCATGATCCACCAGCAAGACCACAACCAAACCAATGCTAACCAGTAAAAAACAACTCGCATTAAAATAGACTGGGCCTTTCAGCAGGAGTGGAATCAGTTATCAGTTATTACAGCAAACTGAATCAGTGCAAATAGCATCTAATAAAATGAATTAAGATTTGGAAACAAATGTATTATTCTTGTTGGATGACATGTTAGTTGGCATGTCTTTGCAATTCATGTCTTTCAGTCTCATTGTGAATGGTTTATGCAATCTAAATTGTTTGCTTCTAGCACAGGGATTCTGCGTGCTGTAACATGACTGAGGCCTCTATCAAGTTGGGAAAGAAAAACACCATTAGCACACACACAAAAAAAATTTATCCACCAGATAGAAGAAGACAGACCCAGAGGAAGCAGATTTCTGACACTTTGTTCTGTGAACAGACACAGTGGCTTCCCAAAGAGTGACATAATAACTTCCCAAGGGGTCAGTGTTCGGCTTGTTAGCATGGTCTGGATAGCTCTTCTGATAGGTGTTGTAACTACACATTCTGCACATAGAGATTATCTTCCATCGAGTATTTTAAATATGGCATCTCAGAATTAGCTGTGTATGTTGACAAAATGAATATTTTGCAAACAACATTTATTTTGCTAATATTTTCAGGGGCTAAAAGCCTAATGAGCTATTCTTGCAAATAGTGCATGCAAAGCAATTTTCAGAATCAGCATGTGCAGACCAATTTTTCTGTCTGCACCCACTTTGTTGGCACATACGTCGTCAGCAGTGTCACTTCCCTGCCATTCATAATTCTCCACCCATGGCCTTATGGAATAGAAGAGTGCCATCGGATGTGCACTCTAAAATCTTGGCAGAAGTAGTAAACCATCTAGGTTATTTCAGACATACTGTTTCATGAATACTAAGGATTTTGACATACTACAATTTTGGCATTCTATATAGTACATAAGTATGCAGTTTTGTACAAATCAACCAAACAGGCAATCAAATTTAAGTGAAAATCAAATCCGATCATTGTGAAATTTGGTGTATATGTGAAGGGTGAAGCTATGTACCAAATTTTGTGAGAACTGGACACAAGGTGTCACTATAATAAATTTTTTGCTCCCAGAATCTAAATTCATCTGATACTTTCAATGTGCATGCGATTCTCAGAAAAAAATATCCAGACCTCACAAAACTGGGTACTGTGGAAGCAAAAATTTTTTTTAAAGTAATAACGACCTTTTATCTCATAACTACATCTCCCAATTTAAAGTTTATATCTCGCAATTCTGACTTTTTTTCTCGGATTGCAAATTTATATCTCACAATTTTGACTTTTTTTAGATTGCGAGTTTATATCTAAAAATTCTGACTTTTTTCTAAGAATTGAAAAAAAGTTTTATATCTCACAATTCTGAGATAGAATTTAGTTTATATCTCACAATTCTGTTAATTTATTTTATTTTTTTCTGCCAAGGAATTTTTAAAAATTAAATATTATTTTTTTTTATCTTCATCTTTACATTTTTCTTGCAATAGCAATTTTATATCTCACAATTCCAACTTTTCTTCTCAGAATTGCTCAGAAATCATGCAATTCTGACTGTATATCTTGCAATTGCGAGAGAAAAAAAATTCTGAATTGTAAATTGCGAGATATAAACTCGGAATCGTGAGATCATGAGATCTTTCAACTCCATAATTGCAACAATCACTGCAGATAACCAAGTAGAGATTGGGACAGCCATTGCTCACCTCTGCAGTAGTTCTGAGAGTCTGGCATGAAACCCACGCCACACTGGAGTGTATGTGTTGAGCTATGAATGACTCTTGAGTAATCATTCCTGGAGATGGGGGATAAGCCGGGCTGAACATCTACTCTTTCCACTGGCGGGGCGGTAGTGGGCTCATCCTCGCCATTACTGATGATTATCCGAGCGTTGTGGGGAAGGCAGAGGTAGCCACCAAAATGGTTGACGCATTTCATGCCCCCTTTGCAGGCTTCCTGCACTGTCTTACACTCATCTATATCTGTGAGGAATATAAAAAGAAACAAAAGTAGTTATCTTCAAAAAGTACATGAATTTGTACATGAATATCTGTCAATGCAGTATGATAATTCTTGGTGGTTTTTTAATGGCTGATGCTGCTATTCTGATTCAGTGCAGGTACTGTATATGTATATACTGTATAAATGTGATAACACTTTGCTAATCTCAGAGGGTCAACGACTGGCCACTAAATCAGCCTGGCTGATATCCTGGTGTAGCGCTAACGCTTGTGCTATTAAGACAGCAATATGAGAGGAGACAAGCTGTTACCTTTACAGCTTTGTTTTTCATAGTCAAATTCATAACCTTCAGTGCACTGCAAAAAAAAAAATAAAAAAAAAAGAGTCAAAGGTGAGAAAAAATAAATATTGGGTCAAAAAATGCAACACATACAAATCTATCTATCTATCTATCTATCTATCTATCTATCTATCTGTTCTATCTATCTGTCTATCTATCTGTCTATCTATCTATCTATCTATCTATCTATCTATCTATCTATCTATCTATCTATCTGTCTGTCTGTCTGTCTGTCTGTCTGTCTGTCTGTCTGTCTATATATGCATCTATCTATCTATCTATCTATCTGTCTGTCTGTTTGTCTGTGTCTGTCTGTCTATGTATCCTTCCATCCATCCATTCATCCATCTCTCCAATAACTATCTGTCTATCTATCCATCCATCCATCTATCCAATAACTATCTGTCTATATATCCATCCATCCTTGAGGAGCACTGGAGTCTCTCACACATGAGGTGCCTGCGATCATGTTCTTATAAGAGGCAAGTTTTTCTCTCAAGCCTTTTCAAATTATGTTTTTTTCTCTCTCACTGCAACATTCTTGCTGGAATATAAAGGCAGTGAATGTGGCTCCACCTACTGCTAAACATTTAGACTTACAACACATTTACAGATACAGACAGGGGTCTATGAAGGAAATCTGACTAGTATTTAATTTATGAGCTTAAATAGTAAGATCATTTTTATCTATCAAAAATATATAATTTAATCTATAAAATAACTGTTGATTTAATTTCATTTTTTCTTAAAGTATAAATTTGTATTAAGAATTATGTTATGATCTTAAATACTATGATCATTTATATTTATCATAAAAATCTATTAAACTAAATATAGAATTGAATATATAAAATAAAATAACACGTTTTTATTCATTTTATTTCGTAACAGTTTTTCGTGTAAAATCTAAAATGAATTAAAAATAAATAAATAAAATAGAAAAGTCTGCCTATGAAGGGAAGAGGCTTTTTATTTTACCAATCAAGAATTATATTATGATCTATGATCATTAATATGTATCATAAAATCAGCTAACTAAAAAGATTAGAATTGAATCTAAAGATAGATAATAAATTGTGATCTAATTTCTTCTTTACCGTTTTCTAAGAAATATATATTTTTTAATATTTATATTTTAATAAAATCTAATATATATATTTATATATAATTGTCTATATTTCTGCATAAATTAACAGATTTTCATACAAGTCCTGAAAGTTGACATCAAAGAGAATTATTATATAAAAAAGATATACTTCGTCATTTATTTATTGAGAAAAATGATTTGGTGTTAAATATTTGTGAGTGGCAAAAGTATGTCAATCTTTGCTTTCAGTATCTGGTGTGACCCCCTTTTGCAGCAAGAACTGCAGGTAACGTTTCTTGTAACTGCTGATCAGTTCTGCACAACGGCTTGTATTAGTTTTAGCCCATTGCTCAGTACAGAACCGCTTCAGCTCTGTGATGTTGCTGGGTTTCCTCCTGTGAACTGCTTGCTTCAGGTCCTTCCACAACATCTCAATTGAATTAAGGTCCAGACTTTGACTCAGTCATTCCAAAACATTAACTTTGTTCTTCTTTAGCCATTCTTTGGAAGAACGACTTGTGTGCTTGGGGTCGTTGTCTTGCTGCATGACCCACTTTCTCTTGAGCTTCAGTTCTCAGACAGATGTCCTGACATTTTCCTTCAGAATTTGCTGGTATAATTCAGAATTCATTGTTCCATCAATGATGGCAAACCATCCTGGACCAGATGCAGCAAAACAGGCTCAAACCATGAGATTACCACCAGCATGTTTCACAGATGGGATAAGGTTCTTATGCTGGGATGCAGGGTTTTCTTTCTCCAAACATAACGCTGCTCATTTAAACCAAAATGTTCTATTTTGGTCTCATCCATCCACACAACATTTCTCCAGAATTCCTCTGGCTTGTCCACGTGATCTTTAGCAAGCTGCAGATGGGCAGCGATGTTCTTTTTGGAGAGCAGAGGCTTTCTTCTTGCGACTCTGCCATGCACACACCGTGATTGTTCAGTGTTCTCCTGATGATGGACTCATAAACATTACCATCAGCCAATGTGAGAAAGGCTTTTAGTTACTTAGAAGTTAGCCTGCAGTCCTTTGAAACCTAGTGGACTTTTACACGTCTTGCTTTTAGAGTGTT
>NW_015505601.1:358652-371534 GCF_001515645.1 Sinocyclocheilus grahami | reverse complement strand
TTAAATATTTGTGAGTGGCAAAAGTATGTGAATCTTTGCTTTCAGTATCTGGTGTGACCCCCTTTTGCAGCAAGAACTGCAGGTAACGTTTCTTGTAACTGCTGATCAGTTCTGCACAACGGCTTGTATTAGTTTTAGCCCATTGCTCAGTACAGAACCGCTTCAGCTCTGTGATGTTGCTGGGTTTCCTCCTGTGAACTGCTTGCTTCAGGTCCTTCCACAACATCTCAATTGAATTAAGGTCCAGACTTTGACTCAGTCATTCCAAAACATTAACTTTGTTCTTCTTTAGCCATTCTTTGGAAGAACGACTTGTGTGCTTGGGGTCGTTGTCTTGCTGCATGACCCACTTTCTCTTGAGCTTCAGTTCTCAGACAGATGTCCTGACATTTTCCTTCAGAATTTGCTGGTATAATTCAGAATTCATTGTTCCATCAATGATGGCAAACCATCCTGGACCAGATGCAGCAAAACAGGCTCAAACCATGAGATTACCACCAGCATGTTTCACAGATGGGATAAGGTTCTTATGCTGGGATGCAGGGTTTTCTTTCTCCAAACATAACGCTGCTCATTTAAACCAAAATGTTCTATTTTGGTCTCATCCATCCACACAACATTTCTCCAGAATTCCTCTGGCTTGTCCACGTGATCTTTAGCAAGCTGCAGATGGGCAGCGATGTTCTTTTTGGAGAGCAGAGGCTTTCTTCTTGCGACTCTGCCATGCACACACCGTGATTGTTCAGTGTTCTCCTGATGATGGACTCATAAACATTACCATCAGCCAATGTGAGAAAGGCTTTTAGTTACTTAGAAGTTAGCCTGCAGTCCTTTGAAACCTAGTGGACTTTTACTCGTCTTGCTTTTAGAGTGTTCCTTGTTGGTGGAGCACTCTTGGGGAGGGTAACAGTGGACTTGAATTTCCTGCATTTGTACACAATCTGTCTGACCGTGGACTGGTGGAGTCCAAACTCTTTAGAGATGGCTTTGAAACCTTTTCTAGCTTGATGAGCAACAGCAACTCTTTTTCCGAGGTCCTCAGAGATCTCATTATATAACATATCAAATAAAAACTATAATATAAAATAAAAACTGCTTATTTCATTACTTTTGTTTTTCATTTTTTTAAGAAAGCTGATTTTTTTATATTTTAATAAAAGCTCAAATTAATTAAAAAAATGAAAAGAGTGTCTATGAAGGGAAGAGGAATGTCTTACCAATAATCAAGAATTTCATTATGATAGTATCTGTATCATAAACTGTCTAAGAACTAAGAAAGCTGTTTTTAAATACTTTAATAACATTTCTATATAATATACATCTACACTAATCACACAAAGAAGTGATTTTTGTGTCAGATGTCTAAGTTGTCTGTCTGAACTGTCGACACAATACATGATTATCTATATGAGCTGATTATATGATACATATATCAAAACAACCCACCTGTATTTTGAGCAATAATACAATTATCAAATTATTTATATCATTTCGCACTATAAACTAATAATAAAACACATGATTATGACAACATTATCAATTCCGCTAACATATCAGCCCGGCATATGCAGAGATGGTCTTACTATCGCTCATTATTACGATCATATTATACACAGATAAGTGTACATGTGTCTATGCAGCATGGCTAGCGGACGTGATGTAAACACATGGGCGGGGCTTCCGCTCCCACCGGAAGTCAGGCGAGCGAAAAAAATCCATCTGTTTAGCTTGAAGAGAAATGGAACAAAAACAGTGATTCCTTTATTATTCGGGTATGAACACGTTATTGAATTCATTTATTAAAACGGATAGATTCTGATTTAGAATCCGTGTCTGATTGTAAAAGTAACCGATAGAATGGAAAATGTGTTTATTTTGTTATAAGTGCAGGGCAAGGGAGCCTAACAGTTCAGCTTTGATCAGTTAGCGTGACTGTCCCAGATGGAGACTGTTGAATTATCATCTCTTTTGATTAAATGCGTGCCTCTTAATTGTGTCAGTGATACTAAGTGACCTGTCAAGAGTGTTTCTTTACTGTATGTGATGTTAGGAAGCTACATGCTAAAGCTAAGCTGTCAAAACACATGCATGTAAACACGAGCTGGCTGTCTGCGTGTACTGTACTGTAATGAACGGTTTCTAGGGAAGATATTGGTAAGCGTTATTGTCGTATTAATCTGTTTGAACCTGTGTCTAGAGTTGCGTTTGTAAGCTATGGCTCAGACTGAGAAGAAAGCAGGTCTGCTGAGGAGAACATCCTCTTCGAAGAAGCCTCTGAAGGAGAAAGTGGTGCTGATGTACGATGAGATATTTGCAGTAAGTCAGTATTTGGGTTTTCACGATGTTCAGAGTGTGATATCATTAGGGCTGCAACTAACTATTAATCGGTTGGTTATTGCTTTGATTAATCAGATTTAAAAAAATCAAGATTTCACTCGCGCACACACTCACTTACACACTCACTCACACACTCTCACACACACCACTCACGCTCACACACACTCACACACACACACACTCTCACTCACACACTCTCACACACACCACTCACGCTCACACACACTCACGCTCACACACACACTCTCACTCAAGATTCACGCACACACTCACTTACACTCACTTACACACCACTCACTCACACTCGCGCACGCACGCACGCACACACTCACACACCACACACGCTCACGCACCATTAGGGCTGCAACTAACTATTAATCGGTTGGTTATTGCTTTGATGAATCAGATTTTTAAAAATCAAGATTTCACACACGCACACACACACACAGCTGTAAACTCAGAGTTGCAAGATATAAAATATTCAGAGGAGAGAAAAAAATCTGAATTTTGAGTTAATTCAAAATCTCAGAATTGTGCAGAAAAAAAAGTGAAATAAAAAGTCACTTCTTTGTTTTTTTAAATCACATGGCGGAAATGGGCTTCCATATACAGATGCGTTTTGTCAGTGGAAATGCGTTATTCACTGCTGTAAAGTGACGTGGCTGGACAGGTTTTTCATTGCACAGCACACAAACGCAATTAATCGATTATTAATTAAAAATTAAAAAAAGGCTAATTATCGATTAATGTAATTTATTTTCATTGTTGATTAGTTGTTGCAGCCCCAGACATTATTACAAGTTCTCATATGGAAATGTTTTTAAATGTAATGTTGCTGCAGATATACTGTAGGTTGTAATCACTTTTTCTTTTCTTTTTTTCCCTCTTTCAGAAGGAAGACCCTACCAAGCACAATCCTCGCTTCTGGGATGAGCTGTTTCTGATGAAGGTTGCTGGCAGATACACATCCTGAAATACGTTTTGTACTGGAGTCATTTCTGTGGAGCTGTTTTATCAATAAGTGGGCAGTATTGTTGATCTTTCTCTGTGCTTTGAGCAGGTCAATCTGGAGTATCTGGAGGGGAAGTTGGAGTCTCTGGATGGGGATGAAGTCATGAAAATCAAAGACAACATCAACAGTTTGTTCCATCACTGTGTTCAAGCTCTGGGTGAAGAGCACCAGATCAAAGTAGTCAATGCGCTGCAGGTAAAATCATGCTTACTGCATTTATAAGGAACATCTTCATAATTCACATAATCAAATCATGCTACAAATAATTGGTAATGTTTCACCGCAGAATATTTAGTATAAAGAAAATGAGCCATTAAAACATTTTGTATTTCTTTTATTTTTATGTCCGTTACAAATATTTTTGCCTTCAAATGCTCATTAATATAAAAAAAATCTAATTCTTATCACTGCAATTTGAAAAAAATAATGATGCATAATGTGAATGTTTAAGTATTTATACATGATGGTAGAACTTCTTATACTTATTTTTTTAATTATTGTGTCTGTGTAGTAAAAAAATGTGTTTAGAGTATTGGAAGTCTACGAATCTAATAAGGTTAACCATTGATAATAATGGGAATTACAACTCGAACCCTAAAATCCATGCACTTAATTAATTAATTTTTACTTTATGGTAATGATAATTACGGAGTAAAATGTACTTGGTTGTCATAAAATTACAAAATATAATAATAGTGTAAAAAATACACTACCATTCAAAAATTTGAGGCCAGTAAGGTTTTTAAAGGGGTCCTATTATGCTTTTTCACTTTTTTAATTTTAGTCAGTGTGTAGTGTGTGTATGTTTGGGCATAAAAACGATCTAGAAAGTTACAAATCTCAAAGTCCACTCCAAAGGGAGATATTTCGTTTTTTAAAAATCCATTTTCAAGAACTACAGCAAACGGCTCGTTTGGACTACAGCGTTTGGTTTCCGGGCTTTGTGATATCACAAAGTGGCTCATTAGAATTTCATTACAAAGAATTCCCGCCTACAGAAATTCGAATGGTTGGGGGGTGGGGAGGGGCGAGGTTGTGGTTAGAACGCTTGGTTGAGTGACTGCATCAGACGAGACGACGAAGAAGAAGTGCTGCTGCCACAGTTCATGCAAGCTCACTTCTAACGAGATGATGATCTGAATCAGGTGTGTTAACAGAGAGACGTGCAAAATGTGCAGAACTGGGGTACGTGAGGACTGGAATTGAGAACTGCTGGTCTAGAACAATACTTACAAGTACAACACGACGTAGCTGGGCGCCACGGACAGACACCGAATGGCGCCGCCGGTATGCCTACACTCATAGAAAATAATGTGTTCGAATTTTAAAGGCGTGGCGCAATGCTGCGCTTCTCGTCCGGTGCGCGACCACCTGAAACGCTGTTTTTTTCACTTTCGAAAGTGGATGATGTCAGGAAAGAGTGGTTGCAATTTACTTTTTAACTCTGTTCCTGAGCATTATAACACCAATTTCCTGTGTGCTGCCCATTTTACTGAGGACAGCTTCCACATCACAAGTGAGAAGTGCCGGATTCGCCAAAAGCTTTTGTTGAAAGACGGCGCAAGGGGGCGTGGCAGTACTGAAACACCGTCTAAGCTGTTCGCCAATCACAACGCACTGGGACAGCTAACCAATCACATCACATTTTGTTTTTCGGAAGGCGGACCTTCATCAAAGCCGGAACTAATCGAGCTGTTTGTGCCAGCCTGGGGAGAAAGGTATTTTAATAATGTAAATTATGTGAAAAATAATGCGTTTTTCGAACCACCAAGCATGAGAGCATGTTCTAGTACACCCCCAAAACAAAATCAAGACTTTGTAAAAGAGCATAATAGGACCCCTTTAAAGAAATGACTACCTTTGTTTAGCAAGGACACATTAAATGAATCAAGTTACAGTAAAGACATTTATAATGTTGCAGAAGATTTCTGTCTCAAATGAATGCTGAAAAACGTTTAACGTTTTGAACATTGATAATAATTAGAAATGTTTCTTGAGCAGCATATTAGAATTATTTCTGAAGATCATGTGACACTGAAGACTGGAGTAATGATGCTGAAAATTCAGCTTTGATCACAGGAATAAATTACATATTCAGTTAGAAAGCACTTATTTAAAAAAAATATATATATTTCACAATAATACTGTTTTTACATGTATTTTTTATGTGTATTTGATCAAATAAATGCAGCCTTGGTGAGCAGACGAGACGTCTTTCAAAAAGCTTAAAAAATCTTACAGACCCCAAACTTTTGAACAGCAGTGGAAGTTTCGTTTTCTTTACACACTATTATTTGTACAATTATTTTTTGGCTTAAACATGCTTTAAAACATTCAATTGGAAACGAAGTTGTGAAGTCAGCTTTTGTGTTTGCAGACGCACCCTGCGTTCAGTTACTGGTTGGCATTCTGAAAATCTAACAGTTGCTTTTGACCCAAAGATCTGAATGAAAAGTACTACAAAGACAAGAAAAGCTCACCAGTCTCCTCCTGTCTGTCTCTGTAGACTCTCTGTGCACTGTTTCGAGGAGTTCACCAGAAGAACAAGTCTGCCACAGGCTTTGACATCATCAACATGCTGATGGGCTTCGACAAAGCTGAGCTCCGAATGAAGGTCAGTTGTTTGTCCCGCTCACACAAGATCTGGATGTTTTGATTGAATGCAAATTTGAGTTCTAATGTAATTGTGCACACAGGAGCTAATGGAGAGCCTGGACAGTCTGCTGTGCGGTGATGGATCGGAGAGTCTGAAGAGTTTGTGTCTAAAACTACTGCTGTGTCTGGTCACTGTAAGATCAACACATCCATTCTTCTGCACTCTTTTGGTTAAAATCTGGTCACTTTCATTTTCACTCCATAGTAAATCGTTCTACTTGCCCCTTAGTTTGTAAAAGAAATAAAAAAATCTGTCCATTTACAATGGAAGTCATATGGGGCAAGGAATGGCACCAAAAATAGACGTTAAAATATGAACGATTTAAAAATTATAGTAACAAAACTTAAAGGAATAGTTCATCCAAAAATGAAAATGCGCTGACAGTTTACTCACCTTCAGGCCAACCAAGATTAGGATGAGTTTGTTTCTTCATCAGATTTGGAGAAATGTAGCATTGCACCATTGTCTCACCAATGAATGCTCTGCAGTGAATGGGTGCCGTCAGAATGAGAGTCCAAACAGCTGATAAAAACATCACAATAATCCACAAGTAATCCACACCACTCCAGTCCACCAGTTAATGTCTTGAGAAGCGAAAAGCTGCATGTCTGTAAGAAACAAATCCATCATTAAGATGTTTTTAACTTTAAACAGTCGTTTTCCGGCTTAAATATAAGTCCTCTATTCATAATATTGCTTCATCCAGTGAAAAAGTCGACTCATCTGAATCAGGAGAGAAATCTGCGCAGATCAAGCACCGTTTACAGGTGAAAACAGTCCAAAACGGCTCTAAACAAATATGTGGGTGGATTTTGATGTGAGGAGATGGACTTTATCACTGGAGGAAGCATTATTGGATTAGGGATGCATATTTTAGTTGGAAGCAATGGTTTAAAGTTAGTGTCTTAATGATGGATTTGTTTCTTACAAACACGCAGCTTTTCTCTTCACAAGACATTAACTGTTGGACTGGAGTGGTGTGGATTATTGTGATGTTTTTATCAGCTGTTTGGACTCTCATTCTGACGGCACCCATTCACTGCAGAGCATCCATTGGTGAGCAAGTGATGCAATGCTACATTTCTACAAATCTGATGAAGAAACAAACTCATCCTAATCTTTGATGGCCTGAGGGTGAGTAAACTGTCAGCGCATTTTCAGTTTTGGGTGAACTATTCCTTTAAAAATTAGATGTTCACATGGCACTATTGTGATTATATCCTTTTTTGCTGCTTTGAAATCCTCTGGTATACTCGGCCCATAGATGTCCATTGCTGTAAATGCTATTTTTGTTTATTTCTGATGTTTTTCTGACGTGGTTATAATGTGTTTTTTTTTATTTCAGGTGACCGATAATATTAGTCAGAACACCATTCTGGAGTATGTGATGATCAACAGTATATTTGAGGCCATTCTACAGGTAAGACTGTGATTGGGTGTATTATGTGTGGCGTGATTTTTTCGATCTTGCCAGTGCATTATAATGTCGTCCATTTCATTCGCCTCTTTTTGTCCAGATTCTTTCTGACGTTTCCAGTCGAGCGCAGCATGGATATGATGCTGTGGTACTATTAGCTCTGCTGGTCAACTACAGGAAGTATGAGGTAAATGCACAGTAAAAACTTTAAGTCACTATTTCTAAATGCAAAATAAGCACATTGATGTTTGTACTAATATAATATGGCATTCTAGCAGTTCTAGTCATGAAGCTTTGTTTGTAACACTTCTGTGAGATTCATTGTTTCCTCTGTTAATTGTAGTCTGTGAATCCTTACATTGTGAAACTGTCGATAGTGGACGACGAGCCGACCCTGGATGTGAGTGATTAGGGAGATTCTTGAAATTCAAGATATTATTGAGTCACATGGAGGTCTAATATAGTTGATCTTTTCATAGGGCATGGGAATGGTCATCCACCACGCACTTACAGAGTACAATAGGTAACGTGCAATCTTTGTTGTTTTGTTTTTAAGAAACGTCTATGTGAAAGATTTCATGTGTCCCATCTGATTTCCACAGGCAGTATAAAGACAAAGAAGAAGAAAACCAGGGAGGCTTTTTTTCCACCCTTTCCAGCATGGTATGAAACCTTTCCACTCTAAATGAAAATGCTGTCCTCATTTATTAATTTCTTTCCAAACCTGCTTGACTTTTTGTTTCTGTGGAGCACAAAAAGAAATTTCGCAGAATGTTCATGCTGCTCTTTTCCATACAATGAAAATGAATTCGCAACTACAGATTTATAATAATAATGCTTTGGTCTGCAGGTGGGCAGTATGTTTATCGCTGATGCAGATGAGAAGCTGTCAGTACAGTAAGTAAAAACTAAACTATTTTATTTTAATCGGTGAACACAAAGCACCTAAATTGCATTTTAAATCAAATTAAAAATGCACCCACCGTACAAAAGTTTGGGGTCGTAAAGATTTTTAAAAATGTTTTTAAAAGAAGTCTCTTCTGTTCACAAAGGCTGCATTTATCTGATGAAAAATACGGTAAAAATTGTAATATTTTGAAATACTATTACAATTTCACAACTGTTTTCTATTTGAATATATTTTAAAATGTAATTTATTCCTGAATTTTCAGCAGCCATTAATCCAGTCTTTAATTTCACATGATGCTTTAGAAATTTAATGTTGTTAAGCATAAAATCTAAAGACAAAATAAGAAAATATATGTAGAAATGATTTGTGTAGAGAAAATGAAATTTACACTAATGTTCAAAAGTTTGGGGTCGTAAAGATTTGAAGGTTTTTGAAAGAAGTCTCTTCTGCTCACCAAGGCTGCATTTATTTGACAATACAGTAAAAACACTTAATATTGTAAAATATTATTACAATTTAAAGGGGTCATATGATGCTTTTTTAAAGAGCATTATTTTGTGTATTTGGTGTAACAGAATATGTTGACATGCTTTAATGTTCAAAAAACACATTATTTTTCAAATACTGTACATTATTGTAGGTCCTCTATGCCCGCCTCTCTTAAACACTTCGTTTTCTACAAAGTCCCTCCTTCCGACAAGCGCAGTCTGCTCTGATTGGCCAGCTGACCCAGTGCATTGTGATTGGCCGAACACCGCAAGCACTCATCGGAAATGTAACACCCCTTACCATAATCGCGAGCTTCATCTTTCAAAATAAATGTAAAGACAGTAAATAATGTCATTAGTTTTACCAGTTCAAGCCCGAAAGGGGTACAGACACAGTGATGATGCAGTACACAAGCTGCGGTTAAGACAGCTGACTCTTGACACTTTGATGTGACGCTCTCTCTCTCTCTCTCTCTCACAAACACACACACACGATGCGCAAAACTCCGCATTTGAACAGTCAATAGCAAATACTTAAACTAATAACAAAACAGTAGCTGATTCAGAAGCGCCATATTGTCATAGCAAAGTCAGAATTACCTCCTCTCCTAGGTTCACGAAACGGTCATCCATAAAATGCATTGCTGTTCTGTTGTAAGTGATCTTAAAGATTCCTAAATGCATCTACTTTCGGAAGGCCAAATAAAGTGCTTTTGCTTTCGCCTAGAAACACACAGCGTCTCCCTGACATGCTGCTTCAACACTAACTGCGGTTACTGAAACCACGCCTTCTTTCTTTGCGTGCACATTTGGGCGCATTATGCAAATATTCCCACATAGTGACCTAGATATGTGGGGGCGTGTTAGAACGAGCCGTTTTAGGGGGGCGTGGCAGAGTCTTAACTTTGATAAAGAATATCTCTTTGGTTTTGAGACTTTAGTCTTTGCAACGTCAGGGATCTTATCTATGCACAATCAGCTTGTAACACTCCAAAGAGAAAGGAAAACTTGAAATCGCATCATATGACCCCTTTAAAATAAGCATATTTTAAAATGTAATTTATTCCTGTGATCAAAGTTGTATTTTCAGCATCATTACTCCAGCCTTTAGTGTCACATGATCCTTCAGAAATCATTCTAATATGCTGATTTGCTGCTCAATTATTATCAATTATTATTGGTGCTCAATTTTTAATAATGGTACTTATAGATATCAATGTTGGAAACTGTGACACATTTTTTCAGGATTTTTTGATGAATAGAAAGTTCAAAAGAGCAGGATTTATTTGAAACAGAAATACTTTGTAATGTTATAAAAGTAATTACTGTCACTTTTGATCAATTTAAATAAAAGTGCTAATTTCTTTCAAAAAAGTGAACTTTTGAACAGAAGTTGTATATTCATATTTAAAGGTCAGATCAGCCCCTTAAGTCTCCAGTACATGATGACAGTCATCAAATATTTAAATCTCCATTCTTGTATTATTAAATCAAATGCTCCACATGTCTGATGACTTTACTGTCCTTTAGGACTAATGAAGCCATCCTGCTCGCTCTGTATGAGGCCGTGCATCTCAACAGAAACTTCATCACGGTTCTTGCACAGGTCAACACTGCAGAATTATTTTTCTCTATTTTCTTTGCGCATTGACTTAATTTTAGGCTTGCATGTTCCAATGCTTTTATCATAAGGCCTATGCTATCTATACATTGAGGCTTATGGTTTACTTGTGAATCACAGAGCCATCCGGAGATTGACATGGCAACGACCCCGGCTACACCCGTCCCAGCCTCTCCTACGACCCCGCTAGGCACCACACCACCCTCTCTGGACAGTGAGCTGTGTTCAAATATCATTCACTCAGCCTCATGTCAAACCCACAGGACCTTCTTTCTTCTGCAAAACACAAAAGTAGATATCTTGATGCACCATATTTGAATCGAATACATTCAGCGGCTGTTTCTATAAAACAAACTACTAGGGCTGCGTTTGACACAAATTTCACGATTCGATTCTCATTCACAAGCTTGCGATTTGATTACCGATTCGATTCGATATTGATTATTTTGGATATATATAAGGTACAGTACATGACAAATTTTCTCAAGGAAAAAAAAATCTCTCAACTAATGCTGTAAAATATTAATGAGAGCCAGTTGGTACTACATTACTATAACATTGAAGGTTAAAATGTACTGATTTGTTAAAATTACACTTAATGAAGTTTTTAAAATAATAAAGTTACAATTACATAATAATATTTCTACTTCAGTTTTTTTATATAAACGTAATGGTGGCTGTCATAAAAATTTGATGGATTTATTCAAACATAAATATTGAAGAACAGTAAAATGTATAATGAATATGTTATATTGTGCATATATTTAGCAAAATGCCCCTCTCTACAGTTTATTTTTCTGACTAATGAGTTTATGGTCACCGAATATGTTTTTCTGAGGTAAATGTGACGTTACGTGACATTGTTTACAAGCCGTTATATTGACGTCTCTGTACGGATGAAACACTGAGCGATTACATGAGACAGGATAAGGATTGTAAAGTTGTACTCATTCTTTTAACTTACCTTCGGATGTTTAGTCATGTTTATTTTGTGCTGAAACTGGTATTAATGTGGAGGAGATGATCAGTTCACGTGCGCCTCGCGCTGCCACGTCTGTTGAACTGAGGCGCTCCAGCGATCTGTCACTTCACATTAAACAGTGCCAAAACTGCATTTATTGTTTGAATACTGCAATACAATGGACAGAATTTGAAATCTGAGATTTCTATTAAAAGTACCAAAGCGCAATGCTTATTGAGATTTATTGGACGGGAAGTGCCCTTCAACGGTTCCGTCCATTAACTGAAAACAGGCTAGGCTAATCGATTCTTGGGATTTAAGAATCAATATCGTTCCGTAAAAAAGAGAATCTATTAATATCGAGATATCGATATTTTTACCCAGCCCTACAAACTTCTATTAAATGGTCAGCGCAGTAACCAGAAGTGAGGGTTGTTTGCATAATGAAACGCTATGAGCTTTTTAAACCGCTGTTGTTCAGCAAATTACCCTCTGAATCGTACTTTTAGTCTGTTATAGTAGAGCCGACACCTCGCTTCCTTAAGCTTGACTCCACACTTACATTTGCCTCTAAAACACGTGTAAATTTTATGCTGCTTTTTGCATAGCAATCTTTTGAAAACTTGATATCCATTAGCCGTATGAAATATTAAATCCACTCGGATCTGGCAGCATGAAGCTCCTGTGGTGGATGTGGCGTGTTCTCCTGCTTGAATGTGCCAACAGAGCTCAATCATCTGTAATCAGGATGACATGTATTACTTGGTCCAGAAACATTCACAATATACTTACTTACCTTAGAGTTAAAGCCTGTAAACAACAAGGACAGTAACAATAATGATAATTATAAAGTTTTAATAATCATTCTAATATAATAATAACTGTAACGTAATAATAATCGTTCAATTACCTCATGAACAGTTAAATGCTCTTCTTGTTCAATAAAAATGTGCAATACCACTTTTGTTTACTTAATACTACCCTACATCTTATTCCATTCCTTGTAAATTCTATTCTATTCCATCTAAATACCATAACTTTAATAATTGTTATAATTTAACAATAACTATAATTTTTTTATATTCGTTCTAATTAAAAATTTAACAAAAACTATAATGTTCTAACAATCGTCCTAATTTAACAAAAACTGTAACGTTTTAATAAACGTTAAAATAAAAAACTATAATTTTCTAATGATCATTCTAATTTAACAATAACTGTAACGTTTTAATAATCGTTAAAATTTAACCAAAACTATAATGTTCTAACAATCACACTTTTGTTTACTTAATACTACCCTACATCTTATTCCATTCCTTGTAAATTCTATTCTATTCCATCTAAATACCATAACTTTAATAATTGTTATAATTTAACAATAACTATAATTTTTTTATATTCGTTCTAATTAAAAATTTAACAAAAACTATAATGTTCTAACAATCGTCCTAATTTAACAAAAACTGTAACGTTTTAATAA
>NW_015505601.1:337262-358557 GCF_001515645.1 Sinocyclocheilus grahami | reverse complement strand
CTATAATGTTCTAACAATCATCCTAATTTAACAAAAACTGTAACGTTTTAATAATCGTTAAAATAAAAAACTATAATTTTCTAATTATCATTCTAATTTAACAATAACTGTAACGTTTTAATAATCGTTAAAATTTAACAAAAACTAACATTTTAATAATCGTTAAAATAAAAAAACAAAAATTTTCGAATCATTCTAATTTAACAATGACTAATGAGTTTATGGTCACCGAATATGTTTTTCTGAGGTAAATGTGACGTTACGTGACATTGTTTACAAGCCGTTATATTGACGTCTCTGTACGGATGAAACACTGAGCGATTACATGAGACAGGATAAGGATTGTAAAGTTGTACTCATTCTTTTAACTTACCTTCGGATGTTTAGTCATGTTTATTTTGTGCTGAAACTGGTATTAATGTGGAGGAGATGATCAGTTCACGTGCGCCTCGCGCTGCCACGTCTGTTGAACTGAGGCGCTCCAGCGATCTGTCACTTCACATTAAACAGTGCCAAAACTGCATTTATTGTTTGAATACTGCAATACAATGGACAGAATTTGAAATCTGAGATTTCTATTAAAAGTACCAAAGCGCAATGCTTATTGAGATTTATTGGACGGGAAGTGCCCTTCAACGGTTCCGTCCATTAACTGAAAACAGGCTAGGCTAATCGATTCTTGGGATTTAAGAATCAATATCGTTCCGTAAAAAAGAGAATCTATTAATATCGAGATATCGATATTTTTACCCAGCCCTACAAACTTCTATTAAATGGTCAGCGCAGTAACCAGAAGTGAGGGTTGTTTGCATAATGAAACGCTATGAGCTTTTTAAACCGCTGTTGTTCAGCAAATTACCCTCTGAATCGTACTTTTAGTCTGTTATAGTAGAGCCGACACCTCGCTTCCTTAAGCTTGACTCCACACTTACATTTGCCTCTAAAACACGTGTAAATTTTATGCTGCTTTTTGCATAGCAATCTTTTGAAAACTTGATATCCATTAGCCGTATGAAATATTAAATCCACTCGGATCTGGCAGCATGAAGCTCCTGTGGTGGATGTGGCGTGTTCTCCTGCTTGAATGTGCCAACAGAGCTCAATCATCTGTAATCAGGATGACATGTATTACTTGGTCCAGAAACATTCACAATATACTTACTTACCTTAGAGTTAAAGCCTGTAAACAACAAGGACAGTAACAATAATGATAATTATAAAGTTTTAATAATCATTCTAATATAATAATAACTGTAACGTAATAATAATCGTTCAATTACCTCATGAACAGTTAAATGCTCTTCTTGTTCAATAAAAATGTGCAATACCACTTTTGTTTACTTAATACTACCCTACATCTTATTCCATTCCTTGTAAATTCTATTCTATTCCATCTAAATACCATAACTTTAATAATTGTTATAATTTAACAATAACTATAATTTTTTTATATTCGTTCTAATTAAAAATTTAACAAAAACTATAATGTTCTAACAATCGTCCTAATTTAACAAAAACTGTAACGTTTTAATAAACGTTAAAATAAAAAACTATAATTTTCTAATGATCATTCTAATTTAACAATAACTGTAACGTTTTAATAATCGTTAAAATAAAAAACTATAATTTTCTAATTATCATTATAATTTAACAATAACTGTAACGTTTTAATAATCGTTCAAATTTAACAAAAACTATAATGTTCTAACAATCGTCCTAATTTAACAAAAACTGTAACGTTTTAATAATCGTTAAAATAAAAAACTATAATTTTCTAATTATCATTATAATTTAACAATAACTGTAACGTTTTAATAATCGTTAAAATTTAACAAAAACTAACATTTTAATAATCGTTAAAATAAAAAAACAAAAATTTTCGAATCATTCTAATTTAACAATAACTATAACGTTTTAATAATCGTTAAACTTTAACAAAAAACTATAATGTTCTAACAATCGTCCTAATTTAACAAAAACTGTAACTTTTTAATAATCGTTAAAATTTTACAAAAAATATGTTCTAACAATCATCCTAATTTAACAAAACTGTAACGTTTTAATTATCGTTAAAATAAAAAACTATAATTTTCTAATTATCATTCTAATTTAACAATAACTGTAACGTTTTAATAATCGTTAAAATTTAACAAAAACTAATGTTCTAACAATCATCCTAATTTAACAAAAAACTGTAACATTTTAATAATCATTGTAATTTAACAATAACTGTAACGTTTTAGTTGTTCTGATTTAAGAGTAACTAACATTTTAATAATCATTAAAATGTAACAAAAATTATAATGTTCTAATATTCGTCCTAATTTAACAAAAAAATAACATTTTAATAATCATTCTAATTTAACAATAACTATAATGTTTTAATAATAGTTCTAATTGTATAAGAATGGCAACATCCACACCACTGCTATAATGATAATGACGCAGAGGAACAATGTCATTGGAATCTCTGTCAGAAGGGATTTTTTATTCCCAGCTGATAAACAGTAAAACATTGACAGCCAATCAGAATCCACCCGACTTTACAGATCGTGAGCATTTACAGCGGCAGACGACGAAACAGAGTGGCAGCAAGCGTGGATGCTAAAATCTTTATAGTTATCATTCTTACTATGAATGGAGCTTTACCTTGTGCTGTGTATCAATCCTAAACCTTATGCAAGATTATAGTACTTTAAAAAAAACATATTACTAAGTGTGGCCGTTCTCAATACGAAGTATATACTTTTAGTGTGTGGTATAGGTACGCAAAATTGGGGCGAATGATCATTCTCAGAAATGATTCACCATTCTTTCATTCTCTCCTTGCAGTGATGAATAATCCCGAGCTTCCTCTGGACCCAAACTTGCAGACGAGTAATCTTCTTATAACCTTCCTCAAATATTCCTCCATCGTAATGCAGGACACCAAAGGCAAGATATCACTGTTTGTCTAGTCTGTGCTGTCCAAAACCTAATGAGCTTCCTTGCTGTCTACAGCCTAACGTACAAACTCAGAGTTTGTTGTTAGCATGTCGCTAAGCTAACAACGTGATAAAAGCATGAAGGACACACATTTTAGCTAAAATAGTCAATTTTTAATCAGATTAAACTAAACAGTACTTGGTGTTTGCGGTATTATAGTTATTATCTGCATTTTTCCCACTTTGTCCAACATTTCGGATTTTTGCGTTTGTTGCAATGCATTATGGGATTGTGTTCTTTACAAAGGATACATGCACTCTTTAATTTTTGCAAAAGATGTTTAATAGAAGGCAGCATAACCTAATCTATATTTTGGAAAAGCTTTTGTGCCGAAGCGCTTCGTGCCTTAAAATGCTGCCTAAGTAGGGAGCTCACTAGAATTTGGAACGGAGCCATTTATTTCTCTTAGTTTTAAGCCAGTCTTTTGTGCATATCTGACAAGAGATTTCCTCTGTGTGTTTTCAGATGAACACAGACTCAACAGTGCCAGGCTGTGCCTCATCATTCTGACCTGCATAGCCGAGGTAATGCATTGTGGGTAATTAAAAATTGTTTTTCCTATGAGTTCGTTCACTGTTGGATTGTTTGTGCTCTCGCTGTCTGTTTAAGGACCAGTACGCCGACGCTTTTCTCCACGATGATAACATGAACTTCAGAGTCAACTTGCACAGAATGGTAAGAGTCTCTGCTCGGGTCTCAGTTGTCTGTAAATGGCAGAATCCAAATGAAGACGATGTTTCTGTCATACAAAGCAGCAAGCTGCCTGGCTGCATGATACAGCCGATCCATTACGAAATGGGACGTCCCAGACGTTACCTGCTGCTGCGGTAAATCCAGTTATCTAGCCTCCGTCTCTCCACGTGAAAGCAGGATCATTTGTGTTCTTCTGACTGAAATCAACCTTAGCCAGTCTCTAAGGGATAGTTCAGTGTAGCTTTTGAGTGAAGTAATTTCTCTTACTGACACTCCTGTATTTCAGCCCATGAGACATCGAAAGAAAGCCGCGGATAAGAGCATCCCCTCTCGGCCTTTAGTTTGTGCAGTTCTGGGTGAGTTTTGTGTTCAGAATGAGGGATTCATCGTGTGAATGGCTCTATCATTTTGTGAGCGTTTATGTGAGTTTTTTTGTCTTTGCAGATCTGATGGTTGAGTTTATCATTACTCATATGATGAAGGAGTTTCCTATGGATCTCTACGTGTGAGTTTCCTTTTAATATGCTGTTTTAGATACTGCGATGCTTAGATAAATGTGGATATGATAAGAATTAATTAAGTGATTTATTTTAGGCGCTGCGTTCAGATAATTCACAAACTGATCTGCTACCAGAAGAAGTGCAGAATTAGGATGCACTACACGTGGAGAGAGCTCTGGTCAGGTATGATGGTTACGGTGTGTGTCTGAGTAAAACACAGCCATGCACTCTGTGTCATTCTGTTTTGTTTTTTCTTTGCTTTACATTTTTGTCTTTTTAAAAAAAAATTTTTTTTTTGGTTTGCTATTTATTTTGCTTTAGTTTTGCATGTAGTAAATATATAATGTATATAGTAATATGTAGTTTTACACTTATTGTTGTTGCTCTTTGATGGGTGTCCGCGGGGTCTTAAAAAGTATTAAAAGTTGATCAATCAATTTAGATAAAATTAAGGCCCTTAATAAGCATTAAAAAAGTCTTAAATGCCATTTTCCAAGGTATTACATTTTGTATCATTCATTCATCATCATATCAGCAAACATTCTAATATTGCATATTATTTTCGCGCATCAGGGCGTTGCTATCAATATGTGAATGTGCACTTGCAGTCGCAGATTTCGCGATCGCGCGTGAACTGTGTAAAGCGAGCACACCTTACGATAAAAGATATTTGTCAATGAGCTCAGGATCTGTTGAGGAGCAAATCCTCCAACATCTTGTCAGTTATCTCTTCTTACTTTTGACCCGTGATCAGTCAAATCTGACTTCTGAAGCTCGTGTTGAATGCAGGGTTGTTGTTGTTTCTTTCCACGAAATTGGGCTGCTTTTAAACTGTTGCCATGGGCTGATTTTCCTCAGTGGGTTAAAGGTTTGAAATATTGCATAAATTGCATTTGGTTGAAATGCTTGTACTGAAACATTTTGCATTCTACCTGTAATAAAACTGTGCTAAATGTTTTGGGCCACACTAGTAGGAAGCATTTGAGCTGTGTTTATGATAAATGTGCATAACAGTGACTGTAAAATATGTATTTTAGGGATGGAAATGACATTTTTATATTTGGGACATGGTAATTGCGCTACTTTGGGCTGTTTTTTTATTACTGGCATGGGCTTGGGATGCACAATAAAAATGATGTAATAGTTGTGATCATTATTTGACCTTCCATGATCATTCAGACACGATCAGGTGCAATACTGACACTCTGTCAAGTCTGCATCAAATCAAGCACTTCGTAATCACAGGTAAACTGTCTGAGGAGTCAGATGTTTGTCATGAGAAGTGCTGCACAAAACAGCTATGGTTTGCAGACATAAGAGTTGATGTGACAAATACGTCTTTTGAATGTACTGTGTGAACTCATTGCCCCGTTAGCTCGGAGAGCTTTATTTTCCCTCCTCAATAAGTTTTGTCAGTTGTTTTGTTTATTGGTCTAATTCTTATTTCTTGGGTTGCATTGGTTAGTCACTTAATTAATTCTCTTGTGCTTCGTTCCCCCCTTCTGAATTATGTTGTATTGATAAGGAGTTATCACAAAGCAAGTGTTTAGTTGTGCTGTCTTACAATCAATATATAATAAATGTAAGTTAGTGTCGCCGATGTAACCGGTTTATTCCTGTATATACCCTGTGTTGGTTTGATTGCTTCTATTGTCCTCTTTTTTTTTTTTTTTTTTTAAGTTGCTTTGATAAAAGCGTCTGCTAAATGATTAAATGTAAATGTAGTTTTTTTTTGTTATTATTTTTTGTTTGTTTTTCATAACTTTTTTTTATTCATTTTGGTTTTGTTTTGTTCTTTTTGGTTATGTATTTTTATTCATTTTTTTTTTTTTTTTTTTTTTTTTTTTTTTTTTTTTTTAATTTTTTTTTTTTTTTGTTTTTTTTTTTTTTTTTTTTTTTTTTTTTTTTTTTTTTTTCTTTGCTTTTGTTTTAAGTTTTTTTCATTTGTGTTTTGTTTTTGTTCTTGATTTTATTTATTGGTTGTTTATTTTATTTTTTCTTTGCTTTTTTAACTCACTGTTTTTAATTTAGTTTCTTTTTTGTTTTTGCAATTTTTTTTCCTCCTTGGCATTTTTTTTGGTTTTTTTTTTTTTTTTTTTTTTTTTTTTTTTTTTTTTTTTCTTTGCTTTTGTTTTAAGTTTTTTTCATTTGTGTTTTGTTTTTGTTCTTGATTTTATTTATTGGTTGTTTATTTTATTTTTTCTTTGCTTTTTTAACTCACTGTTTTTAATTTAGTTTCTTTTTTGTTTTTGCAATTTTTTTTCCTCCTTGGCATTTGGTTCTGTTTTTGTTCTTTTTTTCTTTTTTCTTGTTTTTTCCTTTGATTTTGTTTTAGTTTTTTGTTCTTTTTTTCTTTGCTTGTGTTTTTGTTTTTTGTTCTTGTTATTATTTTTATTTTTTTATTTTTCTTTATTCACTTTTGGTTTTGATTTCTTTTCTTTAGTTTTTTCCTCTTGTTTTTTTTTTTGCTTTTGTTTTAGTTTTTGTTCTTTTGTTTTTGATTTATTTTTGTTTCTTGTATTTTTAGTTTTTCTTAGATTTTTTTTTTTGTTCTTCTGTTTTTTTGTTTTTTTATTCACTTTTGTTTTTGATTTCTTTTTCTGTTTCTTTTGCTTTAGTTTTTTTTGTTTTTGTACTTTATGTATTTAGGTTAATATAACTTATATAAATATAAAATACTTTATATAAATATAAATACATTCTATTTATTTATATAAATATAATTAAATAAATAAATAGAAAGTACAACAACAAATCTAAAGCAAATGAAAAACAACAAAAAATTAAAAATGTGAATTTTTTTGTTTGTTTTGTTTTTACTTTTTTACTGTGTATGTGTTTTTTTCCTCTTTTTTTCGGAGTTGTTTTTATTTCTAACCATAAAAAATGCACCTCTGTTTGCCTGTATCTCTCTGCAACCCCTGATAATGGATCTGATCATGTTGTGTGGAGTCACAGGTCAAAACAGTGATTATTTTCGTGTGAACAAAGCTGTTTCATCAGATAGCATCAGATGGCTGTATTGATTGTGTTTTCCAGCTCTCATTAACCTTCTGAAGTTCCTGCTGTCTAATGAGACCATCCTTCTGGTGAAGCACAATATCTTCCAGCTGGCTCTTCAGGTAAATCACACTCGCTGCGAGCGGCGGTCTTTGTTTTAATTATTTATTTTTTCATTTTGTTTTTGTGGCTCATTATTTATGTATATAATATACTAGCAGTTGTGTGGAGTCACAGGTCAAGACAGTGATTACTTCAGTGTGTTTCTTCAGACAGCTGTATGTATTGATTGTGTTTTCCAGCTCTCATTAACCTTCTGAAGTTCCTGCTGTCTAATGAGACCATCCTTCTGGCGAAGCACAATATCTTCCAGCTGGCTCTTCAGGTAAATCACACTCGCTGCGAGCGGCGGTTTGTCATGTTTTTAAGTACTGATTGGGCATTTCTCACCTTACTTGACATGTTTTTGTCTGCTTTAGGTGGTGAACCTCTTTAACATGTTCATCACGTATGGAGACACGTTTCTGCCCACGCCCAGCAGTTACGACGAGCTCTATTATGAGATTATACGCATGCATCAGGTGTTTGAGAACCTCTACTGCATGGGTAAGTCAGCTGAGCTCAGTCCTGCTGTGTACATGTTTATTTTTATCCATCATCACTAAAGCACTAACCTGATCTTCATGACGCCGCAGTGCTGCGAGTCTCGACCAACGCAGGCCAGTGGAAGGAGCCTGCTAGTAAAGTTACTCACGCTCTCGTCAACGTCAGGTCAGAACGCTCACGTTTACCTTCATTCTAGATCACTTTCACTATAAATAATGAGAGGATTTATTGCATTCTTTGTTTAAATGATCAGTTTTAAAAATCTTACTTTAAAATACTTAGAGGTGCTGTATGTAGGATTGACATCGAGTGGTTGAACTAGGTATTGCAGTCCAAATTCAAACTATCGGAGAGGGTTTTTTTCACCCGGCCCCTCCTCCTCAGACTTGAGGCACACGCAGGTTGCCAGATTGATGACACCAACAGGAACGAGCGCACTTGACGATGAATGAAATTAAATACGCTGTGTTTCCTGCCAACTGGCAACCCAGGGTGCCAAAATACAATTGGGTAAACTGGCAGTGGGCGGGTTTCACAAACCAAAACAGAGACCATTTTCAAAGGAGAATAACTGACTGTAGCATTGTTTTTCAGATAAACAAGTATGTTAACTTAATTTGTTTCTTAAATATCTGCAAAAATATTATGGTATTGTTGTGCTTTAGTAGAGTCAAAAACTTACATACAGCACCTTTAAAGTTCTATCTGTTAAAGACATAGAATATTTCTATAAATATATATATGTATTATTATATTACAAATGTATAATAAAATAATATTAAATATATAGATTATTTATATAATGTGCTTTCATTTACATTTCAGTAATTTTATAAAGGTGTTATATATGAAATAGTTGATTTACATGTTGAAATAATAGAAGATCATAATCATAGTTTGTGCTGCTCTAGTTGAGGTCTGTGACTAACATTGGATAGCTTTGGTCAAATGTGTTTATTTATATATTTTTTCCTTGTTTATAATTGGTTAATTATTTTTCCTTTGATTTGTGTTTGTTTTCCCCCCTATATTTTTAATTGGTTTATTTATTTTTGTTTTTTAATTCTTTTTTTCTCCTTTGCTTTTGTTTTGTTCTTATGTTTTTTATTTATATATTTATTTATTTAGCGGTTTTATTTATTTTTTTGCTTCTGTTTTTATCTTTTCTTGTTTTTTTAGTACCTTTGTTTTCTCTGCTTTTTTTCTTTGATTTGATTTGTTTTTGTTTATTTATTTATTTATTTTGGTTTTGTTTCGTTTTTTCCCTTTGATTCTGTGTTTTGTTTATATCTATCTATCTATCTATCTATCTATATATATATATATATATATATATATACAGATATAGATAGATATGTATAGATAGATAGCTAAAAGGCGTTTTGTTCTTATGTTTTTTATTTATATATTTATTTATTTAGCGGTTTTATTTATTTTTTTGCTTCTGTTTTTATCTTTTCTTGTTTTTTTAGTACCTTTGTTTTCTCTGCTTTTTTTCTTTGATTTGATTTGTTTTTGTTTATTTATTTTGGTATTTTGGTTTTGTTTCGTTTTTTCCCTTTGATTCTGTGTTTTGTTTATATCTATCTATCTATCTATCTATATATATATATATATATATATATATATATATACAGATATAGATAGATATGTATAGATAGATAGATAAAAGGCATAAAATGTCTGAAAAGTGAAAAATTAATAAGAAAAATAATACTAAATATAAAGTCTATTTATATAATGTACTTTTATTTACAAGCAAGTTATGTTTTAAAGATGGGTGAACTCGTGGAAGGTCATAATCATTTTAGTTGAAGTCTATGACTAACACTGGATAGCTTTGGTAAAATTTGTATTTTAGTCTTTATTTTGGTTTGTGTGTGAGGGCATGGTGAATTAATTATTGATTTTAGAGTCTGAGGTAATGTGGACACGTTCTCTGGGCTTTCAGATATGTCACCATGTGTTTGTGCCGCACAAAAGAAGTCGAGTGCTGTTTTTTTGAAGCAAGATGCAGAGCATTACAGCAGAATATTTATAAGACCACACCTTTGACAATTCTCTGTAACGTTACCTTTTATTCACACACAGATGTGTCATAGGACCTCTAGTGTGGGGCTCCTGGGCTGTTTTCAGTGCAGGTCGCATGCTGAAGCTTTTGAAATATATCAAATTTTGCCTCTTTCTGTAATTTCAGAGCAATTATTAACCACTTCAACCCTAAGATTGAGTCATACGCTGCTGTGAACCACATCTCACAGCTCTCAGAAGATCAGGTAACTGAATACTTCACATCAGGTGGACTGTTTTCACAGTCATTTTGATGCCTTAAGATCAAGCAGACTTTAATGAGATCTTAATGGGTTTCTGCAAAGAACATTAACTTTTAGCCTCATTGTAATATATTGTAATTTATGTATAATATATAATATAAACACTACCGTTCAAAGTTTGAAGTCAGTTTTTTAAAGAAAGAAATACTTAAGGATGCATTAAATTGATGAAAAGTGACAGTAAAGACATTTATATTGTAACAAAATATATATATATTTTTTTTTTCAATCCTGATTAAAATGTATCACAGTTTCCACAAAAATATGAAGCAGCTCAATTGTTTTCAACATTGATAATAATCAGAAATATTTCTTGAGCAGCAAATCAGTATATGAGAATGATTTCTGAAGATCATGTGACACTGAAGACTGGAGTAATGATGCTGAAAATACAGCTTTGAACATATATTTAATATATTTAAATTATTTATACCTGCCCACACTGCCAAAAGCACCAAAAGCTTGTTCAATAACCATGGTGTTACTGTGCTTGATTGGCCTGCAAACTCGCCTGACCTGAACCCCATAGAGAATCTATGGGGTATTGTCAAGAGGAAGATGAGAGACACCAGACCCAACAATGCAGATGACCTGAATGCCGGTATCAAAGAAACCTGGACTTCCATACCACCTCAGCAGTGCCACAGGCTGATTGTCTCCATGCCACGCCGCACTGATGCAGTAATTCATGCAAAAGGAGGCCCAACCAAGTATTGAGTACATGTACAGTAAATGAACATACTTTCCAGAAGGCCAACAATTATATTGAAATGAGAGAATTGGTTTGGAAGCTGAATAAGCAAACACTATGTATGTGTGTGTGGATGAGAAGCGGCTGATTGGGACGGTCACAGGTGTTGCTTAATTAGCCTTTGATCTGTAGGGTAATGATGCTGTGTGCTGGAAGTGAGGTCAGTTTTACAGAGGGTTACTCCAGCTGTCGCTAGCAGTCCCGCCAACAATTATATTGAAATGAGAGAATTGGTTTGGAAGCTGAATAAGCAAACACTATGTATGTGTGTGTGGATGAGAAGCGGCTGATTGGGACGGTCACAGGTGTTGCTTAAATAGCCTTTGATCTGTAGGGTAATGATGCTGTGTGCTGGAAGTGAGGTCAGTTTTACAGAGGGTTACTCCAGCTGTCGCTAGCAGTCCCAAACTCCCATCTCTTTCATCTCGCTTTGCCAGATGCTCCCGCATGCCCTCTAACACACCTCTGTCCAGCCGCTCTGGCTCTCTTAGTTTAGTTTAAGTTTGGGGATTTGTGGACCCGTTTCATGCCCTGGAGTGTCCCAGTCAAACTCCAGACCCATCCGATGTAAAATTACTGCTCACAGTGTGACCTCAAACAGCTTGTAGTTTTGGGAACGCTATTTTGAAATGATATCTTTCCGTGATTGACACAGGAATCAGTTTTGATTTGTCTCTCATTTGTGACCCTGGACCACAAAACCAGTCATAAGGGTCGATTTTTCGAAATTGAGATTTATACATCATCTGAATGCTGAATAAATAATCTTTCCATTGATGTATGGTTTGTTAGGATAGGACAATATTGGCCGAGATACAGCTATTTGAAAATCTGGAATCTGAGGGTGCAAAAAAATCAAAATATTGAGAAAATCATCTTTAAAGTTGTCCAAATGAAGTTCTTAGCAATGCATATTACTAATCAGAAATTAAGTTTTAATATATTTATGGTAGGAAATTTACAAAATATCTCCATGGAACATGATCTTTACTTAATATCCTATTGAGTTTTGGCATAAAAGAAAAATCAATAATTTTGACCCATACAATGTATTTCTATTGCTACAAATATACCCCAGCAACTTAAATGCTACCAAAATATTTTTTAAGGTGAAATGACAGAAAATATTATTATCATATAAATACTATAATTTGAAAAACATCATTACATTCTACTAAAATATTTAAAATATAAAAATCCTTACATTTAATTAAAATTATTTTATTTATTTTTTTAATCCAGGTTTATTAAAATAAAAAAAGTATCAAAATAATCGACCAAAATATTTTTCCAATGTAAAATGACAGTAAATATTATTTAATATATTATTTGAATAATATTACTTTCAAAAATATAATTACAATCTAATAAAATATTTATTAAAGGAGTAATGTAGTAAAATACCATTACATTTAATGAAAATTATTTTATTAAATATTAACTATTTAAAAAAAAAAAGACAAAAGAAAGTATAAAAATATTTGTTCAAGGTTAAATGACAAAAAGTATTATTGAAATATTATTGTTTATAAAACATCATTACATTTTAATAAAATATTTATAGAAATACAGTAAAATATTGTTAGGTTTAATTAAATTAATACATTAATTTTAATTAATTAAATTATAAAAATAAAATATTTTTTCACGGTAAAATGACAGAAAATATTATTAATGAAATATTATTTCAAACATACAAGTACATTACAGTTTAATTATATATTTAATTTAAAATTCAATCACATTTAATTTATTTTATTTAAAAAATGAGTTTTTAGCTTCTTTTTTTTAAAGAAAGGACAATATAAATTCCCTGTAACCTTTGTAATGTAAATAAATTGTAATGATTTTAAAGGTCAACATTTTGAGACTCTAAAATGCAAATGATAAAACAACAAAAACGTTAATAAAGAGATAAACAGCTCTAGATACAGTTTTTGTTGTTGCTGTTTTGTCCATTTCCAACTTCCAACTACTTGTATACCAACTACAAAGAAGCAAATATTACATGTTCGATATTATAAGATGAGTGTAAAGTTCTCAAACTACTACTGATCTTGCTTGGTCAGCTGATCAACAGAGGATAAACAGAGAGCTTGTGCCAACTGCAGGGGTTCATGTCTGTATCAGCAGTCATGTGATCACTCCACTAGCTTTTTATCTAAAGTATGTTCCTGTAGTTCAGTTAGACATTAAAGGGGTAGTTCACCCAAAAATGAAAATTCTGTCATTAATTACTCACCCTCGTGTTGTTCCAAACCCGTAAGACCTTCGTTCATCTTCGGAACACAAATTAAGATATTTTTGATGAAATCCGAGGGCTCTCTGATCCTCCCATAGACAGCAAGGTAACTACCACGGTCAAGATCCAGAAAAGTACCAAGATGATCGACAAAGCAGTCCGTGTGACGTCAGTGGCTCAACTGTAAAGTTACGGAGCTACGAGAATACTTTTTTATAAAAAGTTTATAAAGGCGGTGATGACGTCATTATGCCGGATCTGGGTCAGCGCCTCCACACGCTCGCGTCATGATACTGAAAATGTGGAATAAAGTCGTTATTTAACTCGTAGCTTCGTAACTTTACAGTTGAACCACTGATGTCACACGGGCTACTTTGTCGATCATCTTGGTACTTTTCTGGACCTTGAACGTGGTAGTTACCTCCTTGCTGTCTATGGGAGGATCAGAGAGCCCTCATATTTCATCAAACATATCTTAATTTGTGTTCCGAAGATGAACGAAGGTCTTACGGGTTTGGAACAACACGAGGGTGAGTAATTAATGACAGAATTTTCATTTTTGGGTGAGCTAACCCTTTAACCACATGTCTATGGACCATTATAATAAAACAGATAATATGCCAGAGTCCTTCACTGTAAGTGGATTTGTGTCCATGCAGTGTTGAGTTGGACCTGGGAGATTTCTTGTAGTTGTGTCGGGGTTTATGTCGTTGTCTCATCTGTAGGTGCTGGAGGTGGTGCGCTCAAACTACGACACGCTAACCTTGAAGCTGCAGGACGGTCTGGATCAGTTTGAGCGTTACTCTGAGCAGCCCAGAGAGGCCGGCTTTTTCAAGGAGCTGGTAAGCTTTTGAGTTTGCTTGGCGAGCTGCTTCCTTTGGCTACATTAACTTTGGGTTGCAAGCTACAGAATACAACAAAAAGTTCACAGAACTTATTTGCAGTACAAAGAAGAATATCACAAAATGTGGTGGTTGGCAAAATCAGCGTCTGTCACCTCACTGTATACTTCATCTCCAGAGCTGCTCTGAGAGGCACTTCACCATTACATTTGCTCTCCACTACAACCCGCCAGAAATTATGGCAGAAATATGTTACTATTGTAGAGTAGAATGTACTTCTCAAAGTAATAATAATTAGTACAATAATAATATAGTTTATTAAACCATTATTTTTAAAGAATATTGCATAATATTGCACAAATGAATCCTTTTTTTTTTTCACGCGTAAACCTTTATTATGCAGCATTTTTTTGCCAAAAAAATGAAATACATTTTTCAGAATTGTCAGTTTCATTTTACAAGATTTGTTAAATTGATAGCTTTTATTCGTTCATTAAATCATAAAACACAGAATTCATAAAAAATTAAACCGACAACACAGAATTTCTGAAAAAAATAAAACAATTTGAATTCCATTCAAACAATTCTATTGTTAAAATTTCAATGAACTATTAATTATTATTATGATTAGACATTCTTTTTTATTAAAATTATCGAAACAAATTCTGGAAAAACTCATAAGGAAAACACTGAATTTGGAGAAAAATAAAACTGATTTCATAGAGCCCTGTTTATGTTGTGGAATATTTAAAGAATATATTTGGAAAAGTGAGACATGCGCCTAAAAAAGTAAATAACATTTAGTTAATAATAGATACCGGTTAGTTCTATGACCTTGCATGAAAATTATATGATCATATTTCTTGTCTATTTCAATTATTGGTTTAATATTAGTGAATCCTAACGATTAATCGCATCCAAAATAAAAGTTTTTGTTTACATAATATATGTGTGTGTACTGTGTATATTTATTATGTATATATAAATACACACATATTCAGTATATATATTGAAAATATTTACATGTATTTACATGTCTATATTTATTTTCATATAATTTATATTTAATATATAAACAACATATTCTTCAAAAATATGTACATGTATGTGTGTGTATTTATATATACATAATAAATATACACAGAACACACATGCAAACAAAAACTTTTATTTTGGATGCGATTAATCGTTTGATAGCACTAATTAATAAATATTGTTGTTTCATGATATGCAAATACATCAGCCAAATTCAATAATCTAAATACTGTCTGTTTATTGTATTGTATTGTATTGTAAAGCCAAATATCTTGGTATCATCCCAACTCTTCTTTTCCTGAGCTCAGTCCCTCTGCCCTGAGGAACTCCTTCAGTTTTAATGTGAAGTGAATTTATGGCCAGCTTCTCACGCTTCTCCATTCATGATGGCGGCTGTTAGGAAATGAGTTCGTTTTTTGTGTTGTGTTTGCAGGTTCGTTCCATCAGTCTGAACGTGAGGAAGAACGTGTCTCTGAGTACAATGAGTCAGGATGTACTGCTGAAGGAGTTCTCCTTGATATCCTGAAACAGCGGGCCTTTGACCTTCATACTGACACATCTGAGGCTTCTCCACGTTACACCAGACCATCTAGAACCGGACAGGACTGAATTTGATCTTCAGGCTGTATACTGACGCAGTGTGTGAGTTTGGTTGCGCTCAGAACTGACTCGTATTGGCTTCACAAAGCCATCAGCCCAACTTTGCACAATGCGATTTTTGATTCTGACTACACGGTATATTTGGTTCTTGATTTTTTTTTTTTCCCCTCCTTTTATTGGCGGTCCAGTGCTGTTTCTGTTGATTCTAGTGCATATTCTTCATTTCCTTAGTATCATAACGGATGAAAACCAATGTGCTCACACAGAATTACTGCTGATTTTCAGTTATTTTCTACATTCAGAGTCAATGCAAACAAAATATCCTATTTGCATGAACCTGAAAAAGAAATGTCCGGGTCATTATAATTTGCATTAATCAAATGAAGCCATTAAGATTTACACACTGACATATTTTCGTGACAAACACATTTTCTCCAAATTCGCATTATTGTAATGCAAAAAAAAAAGAGACAAGATTCTCATTACCATAATGCGGCAAAAAATCTCATTCTCATTACCGTGATATGCTGATGATCATTTTACGTTTTTTAATTAAAGACTTCATCAATTCAGTTTAACACATACTACCATAATGCATACTTACAATTTTAAATATGTTTAATATATTACGGTAATGAGAATTTGTGAAATTTGCTTAATCGACTTATAACCTTAATGCGCCAAAAACTCATTCTCATTACTGTAATACAGTAATAATATATTTTCTGTCATTTTTTATTAAAATCAGCATTTACATACAATTTTGAATACTATATACATTTTATAATTTGTGTCTAAAATTATATCACAATGCAAGCAAATATTAATATTCCTAAAACAGGTTTCATTTTCATGACATTTCAGCACATTTCCTCTCAAATTCTTAGAGGAATGTTTAAAAAATCATTCTCATTGTACCATAAAACAGTAAAGATAATTATCCTGTCCTTTTTTATTAAAAACATAATTCCAGTGTAACACATAACACTATAATGCATAATTCAAATTATACTTTGGAATTTAAATGATATATATTTATTACGGTAATGAGAACTTAAGGAGAGAATAGAATTTTCTTGTCATTAAAAAATGGATAGGCTTCATGTTTAAACAAAATATAATTTCTTATTTCTTTAGCTTTTTAAATGTGACCTGAACATTTCTTGTCGGTTTTCATGAGATTCACCCTTGGGTATAAGTGCATTAATTTGTGAAAAATCTGACAGTCTCTTCATTTTCTTCGCTCTCAGTATTTCCCAGTATTGCAAGACGTTTCAGTGTGGTATCATGAACAGATATGAAGCTGCAGTGTAAAAAAGAAACAATTCAAACAATGTATTAATTTGACACAGCACTGAAGAGATCCCGCTGTCTGTGTTGGTCTGAATTTAGAGCATTATAGAATCCAAACCACTTCTACTACTAATTAGTCCAATTTAAACCAAAACCTGGAGGATAACTGAATAAAACGAACACATTTCAAAGAAATTCTTTGTAAATTCTTTCTGGGTTTGGTTCTAAATGAGTATTTGGGTTTCAATGCCTTAGTATTCTTATTTATGGGTGTTTGTTTCCTTATTAAATCTTATTTTATACAACATACACTATGATGGCCAGTGTCTTAGTTTGTGTTACAGACTTAATGTTAACCCTATAATCTCATAGCAATGCTCTGGCATCTCGGTAGTGACTTTTGCCATGAACAGTTGTTGTCGTCTTCTAATAAAAATCTGGTTTAACTTTTTATCATTGACTATTTTTACTTCTAAAAAAAGCAGTTAATAAGTTAAACTTGCATTAAGGGGACCGGCCAAGTTTAGAGACGTTCGTGTGGCAGAGAGATAAGAGAGCCTTTAATTTCCCCTTCAGAAGGGCATATGCTATATAAAGATAACATTATCTGCTTAAAGGCAAGTTGTGGCGACTATATGGACAAATGTATCGAGACACATGTCTTAATTATTGAATCTATGTGTTTCAATCAGACCCAAAACCCATAAAAAAAATCAAGCAACTAGCAATGCAGTCTGCATTAACAAACATGTGAATAAAATGGGTTATTTTGAAGAGCTCAGTCTAATACAGTGATAGAATGTTTCACAGTTCATGAAATTTAATCCCTGCTATATATTCAACGAGCAACTGTATGGAGCTTATAATATGACAAAACAAATTGAATTTGTATTGTGTAAATTTGAATTATTGACAAGTGTCTATTATGTGGCATTCAACGTAGTTCTGAATTGGATTTTTTTTTTACTTGAATATTAAACATTTGAATTGTAACACAACTGAATATTTTTATGACATCGACCCGCCTTCTGATCGTTGAGTTTCCACACATTCAGAATGGTTTCATTTTTCATTTGTATTTTGGTGTGTTTAGTTATGCTGCATGGATCCGTGTATGCAGTCCTATGCGTCTTCCTGTGGTCTTGTTTGGTATGGCAGGTTGACTTGTGCTTATTTGTTAAAGTTACTGTATAATTAAGGTTTACATGCTTTTAAGTAGCTACTTTTAAGTTGTAAAGAATATCTGCAGTGACATTTTTGCAAAGTATGTATTGATTTGGAGAGGAGGCGGTCCCTGGAGTAAAAAAGGTTGCGAACCACTGGCTTAGACAAATGTTTCACATGCTAACTTAAAGGGGTCATATGATGCTATTTTAAAGATCATTTTGTGTATTTGGTGTAACAGAATATGTTGACATGCTTTAATGTTCAAAAAACACAGTATTTTTCAAATACTGTACATTATTGTAGGTCCTCTATGCCCCGCCTCTCTCAAACACGTCGTTTTCAACAAAGCCCCCTCCTTTGACAAGCGCAGTCTGCTCTGATTGGCCAGCTGACCCAGTGCATTGTGATTGGCCGAACACCACAAGCACGCGTCGGAAATGGAATGCCCCTTACCATAATCGCGAGCGTCAGCTTTCAAAGTAAATATCAAGACAGTTAATAATGTTGTTAGTTTTACCATCAGTTCAAGCCCGAAAGGGCAACAGAGTCGTGTGACAGACACAGTGATGATGCAGTACAAAAGCCACGGTTAAGACAGCTGACATGCTATGATTTCTGACAGGCAGTTCACTCTCCTGTGATGTGACCCTGTTCCCCTCACTCACACACACACGACACGTTACTCTGCGCTGCGCAAAACTCCGCATTTGAACAGTCAATAGCAAATACTTAAACTAATAACAAAACATACTTACAATCTCTGATTCAGAAGCGCCAGATTGTCATAGCAAAGTCAGAATTGACCCTTTTTTTAGAAATAGCCTTTGTGCACAGTCAGCCTTGTACTATTCAAAAAACTGTCATCCATAAAATGCTTTGCACAAATTCGAACATCTGGGTTGTGCTGTTCTGTTGGAAATAAATCTTAACCAATGATTCCTAATTGCATCTACTTCCGGAAGGCCAAATAAAGTGCTTTCGCACTGAAACACACAGCGTCTCCCTGACATGGCTGCATCAACACTACTGCTGTTCCTGAAACCACGCCTTCTTTCTTTGCGTGCACATTTGGGCGGCATTATGCTAATATTTCCACATAGTGACGTAGACATGTGGGGGGCGTGTTAGAACGAGGCGTATTAGGTAGGCGTGGTTGACTCTTTTATAAAGAATATCTCTTTGGATTTGAGACTTTAGTCTTTGCAACTTTACAGATCTTCTTTATGCACTAAGCGCTCGTAACACTCCAAAGAGAAAGGAAAAATTGAAATCGCATTATATGACCCCTTTAACATATAAGTATATAAACCATAAATGTTTAAGAATCAATTAGGCTACCTCTGGGCGATTCATGATCAGGTAGATCTTAAACCACACGCTCACGCCAGAAAATTACTAATTGGCCAAAATGCTTCGTTTGACTTTTCGGAGATCATCTACTCTTCCCTGTGGATTATGTCTGACTTACTTTCTATACGATCTGAATTTCTGCGTATTGAATTTTAGAATATTGAATTCGATGTTCCGAATTTCCTCTTCATCTTGAAAACTTGAAGCTGTATTTTTAAAAACTGGATATTTGCTAAGATTTCAGAACAAAAAAAATAGCTGTTTGAAAATACATGTCTATAAAAAATCTGCCATAAAAACATTCAGTTGTGTTAAATTTCAAATGTTTAATATTCAAGTAAAAAAAAAAATTCATTCAGAACTATGTTAAATGCCACATAATATTTAGTTTTGTTAAATGCCACTTGTCAATAATTAAAATTTACACAATACAAATTCAGTTAGTTTTGTCATATTATAAGCTCCATACAACTGTAAGCAGTATTGGAAGGTGGAAGCGTTTAGGAACAGCAACTCGAAGCAGAAGACCATGTAAAATCAGAAAGCGGAGTCATTGAGTCACATGCTGACGCTCTGCTGATTTCATAGCTGAAGAGTTACAAACTTATTTGGCATTAATATCAGCGCAAAAACCATGGAATGGGTTTCAATGGCCGAGCAGATGCATGCAAGCCTCACATCACCAAGTAGAATGCCAAGCGTCAGACAGAGTGGAGTAAAAGCGTCTTTTTTTTTTAAAACGCCTCGGGCTCGTTTTTTTGGTTTGACCCGCAACATTAAAAACTGGCCGACCAATGAGATTGGCGCTTTTGTTCACGTGCCTGGAGCTGCTGAAGTTACAGTAAAACGGGACTTGGTGGCGCTCAAGCACAAAACGGTCTTGCCGAGCACACATTGATACCTAACGACAAAGAGGAAGTAAGTAGACCAAGAAGATGGATCGAGGCAAGATGAGCAAGCTGCTGGTCTCATTGGTGTCTGAACACAAAGGGCTTTATGACAAACGCGACAGTGACTACAAAAAGTAGTTCTGGGGAGGAATTGCAGATCAAATAGGATTCGATGTTTATTTCTGTTTTTCATTAAGCGCCATCTAATATCAGGGAGTTAATTTGCACGTTCACTCGGCTCATCGCCTGCGAAAATCGCTGGGGTAAGAACACAAAAGACGTCGGGCGATAAGCGCGCGCGATAATCGTCCCGGTGTGTACGAGGCTTAAGGCTACATCCACACGAAGCCAGAGCTTTCCCTATCCGATCTTTTTTTCCCCCTCGTTTCAAGAAATATCTGCGTCCACACGAAACCGACACAAAACGATGTGGTATACATGCCAGAGCAGCATGTGACACTGTAATTCTGCCACAGAGATACACTAAAATCAGAGAACCTTGCGTGCGGTATACAAACGAACATGGAACAATACATTTATTAATCTGTGTTAATGTTAGTTATTAAAAAGACAATCGTTCAATTCAAGTCAAGTCACCTTTATTTATATAGCGCTTTTAACAATACAGATTGTGTCAAAGCAACTGAACAGCATTAATTAGGAAAATAGTGTGTCAATAATGCAAAATGACAATAGTAAACACTCATTTTTCAGTTAAAGACAGTTCATCATTCAATTCAGTAATGTCATTATCCAGCTCAGTTCAGTTTAAATAGTCGGGGGGCCAGTTCTCCTCTGACCAGACGAAACCAGCAGTTCAATTCCAGGCTGCAGCAATGTCACATTGTGCAGAGGACTCGTCTGGTTCCTGTGGTCTTGTCCCGGTGATCGTCTGAGACAAGGTCTTTACAGGGGATCTGTATCTGGGGCTCATCTAGTTGTCCTGGTCTCCGCTGTCTTTCAGGGCTGTGGAGGTCCTTTCTAGGTGCTGATCCACCATCTGGTCTG
>NW_015505601.1:317505-336664 GCF_001515645.1 Sinocyclocheilus grahami | reverse complement strand
CTTTTCACCATACAAAAAGCAATTTAGCAATTTTACAGCCAATTAAGTTTCTACAATATTTAGTGGTAGTTTATCAGTGGTGACTGTCAGTTAATGGCAGAAATGAGATGTAATAAAACAGACGATGAACACTATTAACAGTGATGAACACTATTAACAGCTGTTAATAGTGTTCAACACTATGAACACTATTAACAGCAATTATTATATAATGCAATCAAACTCATAGCAAAATGTGGTAGTTCTGTATGTTGTTTCAGGGTTGGCATCATCTGAGGTCCTCTGATGGGTTGGCATCATCTCTTCTCAGGTGTTCTGGATCCAGACTGAAGCTTGTGTAAATCCTAGTTTTTGTTGTTGTTACGTGACGTAGCGGTGTCTGACTAGGGGCGAGACGTGGGCTGAAGACGTCATCGTTTCAGAAAATATACGGATTGGCTGTCCACACGAAAACGCAAGGGCGCCGTTTTCAGATTGATCAACTCTGGGCCCCGTTTTAAAAAATATACGGATTGGCTGTCCACACGAAAACGCAAGGGCGGCGTTTTCAGATTTATCAACTCTGGGACCCGGTTTAAAAAATATACAGATTGGCTGTCCACACGAAAACGCAAGGGCGGCGTTTTCAGATTGATCAACTCTGGGACCCGGTTTCAAAAATATATAATCAATTTAAGATGTAATAAAACAGACGATGAACACTATTAACAGTGATGAACACTATTAACAGCTGTTAATAGTGTTCAACACTATGAACACTATTAACAGCAATTATTATATAATGCAATCAAACTCATAGCAAAATGTGGTAGTTCTGTATGTTGTTTCAGTGGCGTTTTCAGATTTATCCACTCTGGGACCCGGTTTCAAAAATATATGGATTGGCTGTCCACATGAAAACACCCATTTTCAGATTTATCCACTCTGGGACCCGGTTTCAAAAATATGCGGATTGGCTGTTCACACGAAAACGCAAGGGTGGCGTTTTCAGATTTATCAACTCTGGGACCCGGTTTCAAAAAATATCGGTTTCACTCTCCCAAAACGCCGGATCCGTCTGGACGGCACGCCTATACCAGAGGTGCCCAAACTCAGTCCTGGAGGGCTGATGTCCTGGAGAGTTTAGCTCCAACCTGCCTCAACACACCTGCCTGGAGGTTTCTAGTATGCCTAGTAAGAGCTTGATTAGCTGGCTCAGGTGTGTCTAATTGGGGTTGGATCTAAACGCTGCAGGACACCGGCCCTCCAGGACCGAGTTTGGGCACCCCTGGCCTATACGATACAAAATGTATGCACATCCAGCTAAACGCGTCTCCGTGTGGACGGGGCCTCAGAAGTGTGAGATAAAAAAAAAATCTAAATTACCATTTTTTTGCGGGTTTCCATAGAAAAGACTGGCTTTTACCCATGAAAATTTGCAGAACAATGGGAAACGTGACTGTCAATTAAAATGTACACAGATCCGGAGCGTAAATACTGACAAACCAATATTGGTCACAAACCCTTTTTACTTCATTGTGACGAGATGGATGGCTGTAGGTCTGGTTCGGTTTCTCTGGGAGTTCGTGTTTGGACGGATTTCCTGAAAAGCTGATTATATAGAGATGTCTCCATTGTTAAAAGTGCTTTATAAATAAAGCTGAACTGCAAAAAAACACACGCTGTTTTTCTTCTTTGGGCTTATAGCATTTTGCGTTTATCACAGCTTTTTCGATATCTTGCTCAACCACATTTACACTCTTCAGTCTCTTTATTTTCAGTCTCTGCCTTCCGTTTAGTTCATTCTTTCTTGAACTATTTAACTTCTTAGACCCATTCAGCAAATATTTTTGCAACTAGATGGCACATTTTGTATAATGAGCTCTACATTAAACTTAAAGACTTGCCAAACTTAGGCCAACACATCCTAATCAAAGACATATTTGAGGGATATTTGCGCTGACTATAATGAGGTGGCGGTCTCATTTCCAGTCCACAGACAGAATGACATTCAGCCCGCATTATAACAGACCAATATTAAAAGAGAACACCATAAGATAGTTCAAACTAATTGAGATCAGTTTACTACACAAAAAACCTATTTGCAAATGCCTACACTTATTATTTTACGAGGGTAGAGAGAGCTTCAAATGTTTCTATTTACAACGTGTTTTTCACCTACATCTTGGATGGCCTGAGAGTGAGTAAATTAATACAAACTATACATACCACATAGAAATAAAAATGTCTCAAATGTAATTTTAATAAAACTACTAATAACACAATAATTTAAATATTGAAATGGTCTGTCATTGGAGACTTGCCAGTGGCTGCTGTATTTGAATAATTAATTAGGTAGATCTAGTTTTTAGTAGTAATTTATAAATATAACTATGTTGCAAGTTCCATTTTGTGTACTAGATGCATTATTAGAGATTAGGGTTCCTGTATAGTAATCGTTACATTCCAGATGACTTAATTGTAGACATTCACCTGCTACAAGTAAGAATGAAGTTTTTTTTATGTTAAATCATGAATTAACTGACGAACCTCAACTGAAATCCATGTCTGATACGTACCTTTGATTTGACTTTTTAACATCCTCCGCACAATCTTACATTATGTCCATGAAAAGTATCTAAAATAACTCTCATCTGAGTTTGATCACATTGTGGCAAACTGCGGGCCCTACATAGTGTTGAACATTATTTTCCGCACATGAAAGGTGGATTGACTTCATGTTTTATTATTAGAGCATCTGAAATGCTCAGATCTAGAATGGGTGCTGTCAGCCAATGTCCTTTCCTTTGGTTTTATGTTTTAGACGGATAAATATAAACCCAATATTATAGCAGAAGATGTACAGTCACAAGATACAGTCATCCTAACAGTTATATATATATCCTAACAGTATTATGTAATTAATATGGCTTTCGGTAGAAGAGAAGAGAATTGTGGTTTAAAAATAGTTCAAGACAAAAACTAAATATGAGTCTTTCATCCTTGCACTAGTGGCTCTGGTCTATGAAATATTAAATATGTGCAAAATTTCGAACCACAGGAAATGAATGATTTATTCATATTATTTAGGCATTTGGAAGACTCATTTGAAGAGAAAAGGTATTTGGGAGATTCAGCAAGCAATACATCGCGTTCCCATGTATGAAAGCATGAGTTACTGAAGGTCGATTCATGAATCATAATAGACATAATAGGCTATTGCCCATACTGAACAAACAACACGATCTCACGATACTATTTTACATTGTGGCAAATTGGCTTATTAATATGTTTTCATACGATCTTATGCCCTAGTGACGGTTATGTTTAGGGGTGAACCTTCATGCTCATCTTGAAAATCGTATGTTTTTGTATGATTCACATCGTAAAAGATATACCTTGTAAAATAGTTTTCCTGTGAGATCAGTTTGCAACAGCCTACCTGGATTTGGGATGTTCAAACAGTGATTTTGGGACCGCAAAATTTGGACCCTTCTTGGAATTTGAAATAAAAAAATAAAAAAAAATTACAAAATGTTGTGATTTTGAACTGCAGAAAAAAAGCTTCTGATTCAGAATGTGTAAAAAAAAAGGCTTTGATTTGAAATTGCACAATTTTTTTTTTTTTTGGAAAAGGACAAAAATGCTTTTAATTCAGAATGTGTAAAAAGGCCTTTGATTTGGAATATGTAAATATGCTTTTGATTAGGAATGTGTAAAAATGCTTTTGATTCAGAATTTGTTTATTATAAAAGCCTTTGATTTAGAATATGTAAAAATGCTTTTAATTCAGAATGTGTAAAAAAAAAAAAGCCTTTGATTGGGAATATGCAGAAATGCTTTTGATTGGAATGTGTCATTTTTATTCAGAATTCAACATTATTTTGATTCTGAATGCACAAAAAATATTTTGATTTGGAATGCACCAAACGTATTATTTATAACATGCCGAATTTTTTAATTGGAATTTGTTGGAATGCAAAGAAAAGTTTTTGAATTGGAATACTTAAAAAGGTTTTAGATTTGAAACACAAAATTATCTGATTTGGAAAGTGCCAAAATTATTTTTGCAAAGAGCTAAAAATGCTTTGGAATGTGTTAAAGGGGTCATATGATGTTGCTAAAAAGAACATTATTTTGTGTATTTGGTGTAATGAAATGTTTATGCGGTTTAAGGTAAAAAAAACACATTATTTTCCACATACTGTACATTATTGTTTCTCCTCTATGCCCCGCCTTTTTGAAACGCATCGATTTTTCAAATCTTTTTTGATAAATAGTCCTTTAAATGAAAACGTACTTACAGACTATGAGTCAGAACTGCCGGCATTGTAGTCTACTCTACCAGGATCAGTAAACAGTCCTCCATAAAATGTACTGCACACATCTGAATATTTGGGTTGAGTGTTCTGGAATAGAGTTGTAAATACAACTTAACCACTGATTTCTAGTCGTGTCCTTCCAAAAGAGCCAGCGGCTTGAGTGAGCGGACTTGCGGCAACCACATGTGATGACCCCGGGCTGGACTCCACTTCGTCCACAGTGAAAGCTGACCCGGTGATCCACAGCACTAAGTTGATGTATTTCCTCAGCGACCAGCACGGATCAGCTCTAGGCATGACGAAGCAGATATCATCCTCTTTTGGAAGACCAAACAAAGTAGTTTCACTTTCACAACGAAGCACACGGCAACAATACTACAGCGAGAATAAGAGTTACACCTTCTTTCTTTGCGTGAACATTTGGGCGGTGTTATGCAAATCTTCCCACATAGTGACGTAGGTATGTGGGGGCGTGTTAGAACGAGCCGTTTTAGGTAGGTGTGGCTGACTCAACTTTTATAAAGAATATCTCTTTGGATTTGAGACTTTAGTCTTTGCAACTTTACAGATCTTCTTTATACACCAAGAGCTTGTAACACTCCAAAGAGAAAGGAGAAATTTAAATCGCATCATATGACCCCTTTAAAATAGCTACTGCTGTTGTTGGATTGCCACATAAATTGATTGGAAGCTTTCTAAAATTGTTAATGATTTGGACCGTGCCAATGCTGATGCCCAGACGCGCTGTCTGACTCAGTCTTGAAGACACGGAGTCCTGATTCACCGAGCAGTTTCATTCATTTTGCAGCAGGGCAGAGCAGATGGCAGTGAGGCGGCGCCGAGACTCTTTTATTATAACAAAGAAGGACTGACTTTGATAGTACAGTCAGTCTACACATGTTCTGCATGAATGAACCGGATACTGGAGCGAATTCAAACCCGCACTCGGCTGACGACCGACGGGAACTTCTAATGGAAATATAACAACATTATTAACTCTCCAAAGCCTTGCACTTACATTTGCTGGCAGACAGATAATTCAATATTATTTCTCACTTTAACGGGATTAAAGGTATTTTCCTCTGACTGTATTTCTCGCGAAGGCAAAATGAAGGTGCAATCCAGAGATGAGAGCTTGAATACTTCTGGAGAATGTGACGGATCCAATGACCTGCTGACTGGTAAGTGCACTTAAAATGACACGATCATTACCGCGACATTTATAGATGATATTTTTTGTATACTCTCAAATAAAGTTGCATGCCCATGCCTGTAGATAACAGACTATGTTCGCTAAACTCTTGCTGACTGACATTTTAGTTGTTTAGGTTTTCACTTTTCAAAATTACTTTCACCGGCCATATTTTCCCATGTAACCAATTCTGTCTGCATATTTACAATCGGCAACTATCGCTCCTCAAATTATGCTATTTTAGAAATAGACAATGTAGCCTACGCTTGTCCATGTTTATTTACCACATTATTTCTGCATATAGCCTATCCTAACACCTGACAGGATTTGGATTAATTGAATCTCTTTGGCATCGATTGTTTATTCCCACTTTTTTTAAAATTATTTTGTGGACTATGAGTGGTTTAACTTGGTGTGCTTTAATTGAGTTAAACTGTCACGTCTCAGGTTTCACTTTTTAAAGAAATGGCATATAGGCTACTGTTGACATGTTAAACTGTACATCAAGCTATTTAAATAAAGCATTTTGCTAATTATTTTATATAGCTTACATGTCTGCAGTTTTTATGACCACGGTTATTGAGATACTGCAGTGGATATTTGCAATAGGCCTTTAAGATGTCAGTGTTACTTACATTCTAAATCATAAACATCTTAAAGATCTTTTCTAAACGTCTATTTGACATCTAATAGGAAACGTAGATGTATTGCAGATGAGCAAACACTCTAAAAAAAAAATACGTCTTGCAGATGTAATGCAGACGTTTAATAGACGTCTCCGTGATGTACGAGTGCTATCAGGGATATTAATATAAATGTATGACCTTAAAAAAATACCAGCACAGCTACATTTGGTTCATATTTTGATTGTTTTGTTTTGCTGTTAAAGGAACACTCCACTATTTTTGAAAATAGGCTTGTAACAACGTTTGTATAGATCGGGAAGAAGGAGGCGGGAACCGGCGAACATTTAAGACTTTAATAAAATAAACAAACACAAAACGAAAGTAAAGTGGCAGCCCCTCGCGGACGACTGCCGCACACCAAACACAAAATATCCAGGCCTGGTCCTCTCTCGTCCAACACTGTCGTCACTCCTCCTTTTGTCCTTCCGGAGCTCCTCGAGACCTCGTTCCGTTCCCACGGCTCTCGGCCCCGCCCCTCTCATCACATACCCCCATCGCCCCTCGGCCCTCCACCAGCCGGGTAAACTCTTCCGCGATACCTGGCGGCGGCACTGGACAGCCCTCGGTGGACGGCGACGGCTCCTCCGGGTTCGGGTAGCCGGCAGGAGTCCCTCGTTCCCTGCTCCTCCCCATCATGGAGGATGGCAGCAGGCTCCGGCCTCAGGTGAACGGCGGCGACTCCTCCGCTCCCTCACGGACGGCGGCCGTCCCTCCACAGCCCAGGCAGCCGGCAGCGAGTTCGTCCACCCCCCTGCAACTCACTCCAGTCCACCGCCTCGAGCCTCGACCCACATTCGTAGGTCCCCTCGCGGACGACTGTCGCGCACAAACAGAACCAAAACACAAAATAATATCCAGGCCTGGTCCTCTCTCGTCCAACACTGTCGTCACTCCTCCTTTTATCCTTCTGGAGCTCCTCTGTGGGACTCGAGACCGGTGAGTGGCGCAGGTGTCGCGCATTAGCATTTCCTCCCCCGGCCTCGCTCCGTTCCCACGGCTCTCGGCCCCGCCCCTCTCATCATAAGGCTCTTGTGCAGCAGGCACAATGATATTACGCAGCGCCTAAAAATAGGCTTATTGGAAGTTACCTAGCTGGGGACTATTTTCAGGTGCTGTGTAATATCATTGTGCCTGCTGCACCCATGGTACGGCTGCAAAGTTCCTTGATTATTAAGCCGGAATGAGAGTATAGTTCCTAGCCATATCGGCCTAGAAGATCACAACTTTACATTTTCCGTCGGTCTTAGTACACGATGTAACTACAGAAGAGTCAAGTTTTAAATAGGAAAAATATAGAAACTCTTTGGTCATTTTTTAGCGCGATGCTAACGGTCTAATCAGATTCAATTATCTATGCTAAGCTACAACTAAAAGTGTTACCGCCAGACCCGGAGATCGGCTGAATGGATTTGAAAACGGTAAAACTCAACTGTTTAACTCTAGGGGAGTTCGAAAATGAGCCTATTTAAAAAAATAGTGGAGTGTTCCTTTAACTTAAGTCTGCCTTATTAACTAAACTGCTAATCAGCTATATTACTAACTAAACAAATTAGCATGTGATCTAGCTAACATACTTTTTACAAATTTTCTGTGAAATCTGCATCACTAACATTCTAGACATACACATACATGTATTTAGATTTGTTATTTTTGCATTGAGACCAATAATTAACCATCAAACTAACTAGTTAACCAAGGTACTAGTTGTATTACCAGTTTACCAGTCAACCAACTACATACTTATTCCCCAACAAATGAACTAAATAGGTATGAATAAATCACTTGACTCTTTCACTCATTTCATGCTAACTGTATCTCACATCTTGTCATAACAAGGCTTTGTAATATGCTTAAATAATTTATAAAGTTTCATTTTATAGTCAGGCTTCCTCTTTGTCAGTGTCACAGCTGTACAGTTGCCTTTGGTTAATCCAGCTTGTATAAAACATGTTAATGAAGACATTATAAAAATGCCATGGTGGTTCATGATAGATAAGATATATTAGGGGTGCCCAAACTCGGTCCTGGAGGGCCGGTGTCCTGCAGAGTTTAGCTCCAACTTGCCTCAACACACCTGCCTGGAAGTTTCTAGTATGACTAGTAAGAGCTTGATTAGCTGGTTCAGGTGTATCTAATTGGGGTTGGAGCTAAACTCTTCAGGACACCGGCCCTCCAGGACAGAGTTTGGGCACCCCTGCGATAGATAGATAAGTCACCTGGTTATGTGACATTCCCAGTTGGTTAACAAGGTAAGTAGCTGATAAAGTAAATGTAGTGCTTTATGTAGTGCTGTCAATGCTGAGCTATTCGAAGTTCTATTTCTGAATTCTTCTATTGTTTATCATTATCTTCTTAATCACCTCTCTGCCCTTTTTGAGAATTCAGATCAGCTAGCCAATTTTGTTGTTGCGTCCATCTTGGTTTCGACCTTCATGCGCTCTTTTGTCTATCAATACTCTCAGTAGCTTCGAATGAGAGACTGAAGAACAAAAAACCCAAATGTCTTTCCAACTTTTCATCCAACTGACAATCTGAGGGACTATTTCAAAATCGATTACTACTGAAAAACACCTGATCAGCATGGATGAATGGGCCAAAGTCACTCTTGAACTAAGCTGGTAGTTAAAGCAGAAGAGTGTAATTTCGGTGCCTCTTAGCGTCACCAAATGGAATAGCAAAAATAATGAAATTAGAGTCTCATTCACTAACATATGTGCGTTTGAACGGATTAATCGTGATCAACTTTCATACTAAAATGAGTAGGAACAACTGAAACCACACGTATGAAAAACATATGGCTTTCTAAGCGTGTTAAGATTAAATTTTATACATAGATATTTCATATTAAGATGCCTTCTAGACATTTTTATGCACAATAGGACGGTAAATGGGAAAGTGCTTTTAACATGAAGCCTAGTTTACTGGGATACTGTGCATATTGTCTCCACAATCTGGAGTAAATAATAATTGGGTAATTTATTCCAAGTGTTGAAGTTTATGCTCATATACTATATGTGGGCTCATGATGTTTGTGCTGCTGCAGATGTGTGCCAGTATTTTCTAAGGGCTGTGTGCACCTGTGCGCATGCGCTGTGCATTTAACGTAGTGTTGGTTTTGTTTGTTTTTCCATGCCAGTATAAATAAGCTCTGGAGGAACAGGTGTTTGAAATAATTCACCAAAATGAAGTCTCATGAAGTTGGTTGATGACAGATATGTAAATAAGTTCAGTAACAACAGTAACAAACACACTCAATGAAACTGATTTACGGTCTGTTCTGAATATAATTTCTGTTATTTTGTTTTTGACTTTTAGTTTGATGTTTTATTCATGACGAATTAGCTTTGAAACTTTAATACTTTCATAGGCCTAATTATCTGTGTTTGAGCCTTCCAGACTATTTTTGGGGATTTTTCCGTAAACATTTTTGCAGGTTACATCAGTAGGTGGCGACAAATGACTGTGTTTATCAGTCATGAATCACTCATTCAACCGATTCGTTCAAAACGCTGATCAGGTACAAAATAAGCACCGTCTTTACCCTGATAGCTCATGTACATCCCCAAGATGTCTTTTTGATGTGTGTGTTTCTGGAAGAAGTTGACATCTGTCAGCTGTCAAATAGACGTTTAGAAGATGTCTTTAAGATGATTATGATTTAGATTGTATGTAAAACTGACATCTTAGAGACATCTATGAGATGTTTGTACACAGAAGATGCTTTCCAGATGAAGTGATCTTTAACAGACATCTGGCAGACGTACTTGTGCTATCTGGGTATGAGTGCTACATTCAACCAATTCAGTCAATTGATTCACTAAAACACTGACTCATTCAGGACCACTGTAACAGGCGATTAATTCTGCTTTTCATTTGGAGCTTGTTGATGGGGCGAATATTAAACAAAACAACTGTCAGTGTTGTGCCTAAAATATAAGATATTTGATACATAACATTAATATTGAACTTTATTGCTTATTAACATTGTTGTATTAAAGCAATTCCACCCACATAACCTGTTGGCCTGAATATTAGAACAACACTCTTGAGATATTGCTTTTACTTTACCTATGGATTGCTTTAAATTCTGCGGCTGAAATGCAGTAATTTCAATAGGAACCCACTTGTGAGGAAATTTAGTGTGAGGGACGAATTTCCCCTAGCGGATTTAACATTGCATTCAAGTTTGTTGAAATGTTAACACTTGAATTTGTCATCTCTGAGTAAGCGTTGCTTCATACAACACTTCACACTTTGCCCATGCACGAAATTTCGCCTAAGTTGCTCTAATGTGAACGCGCCTTTAATGTAATTGGCATTTTGTCCCAATTGTATGCATTTTCATACTGAAATCAAATGTCATGTCCAGTAAACTCAAAAGGGTCAAAGAAAAGTATGTGCACATATTCCTTTATTTTATGATTGGGTGAAATTCAGTTCTTCAAATTCAGTCATCCGATTAATTTTTGAATCAAAGCCAGAGCAGCAAACTGGGCCAACTGACTGTGACAGACTGCCGTTTTGCGAATGGTTTTGTGTCCTTGTAATAGAATTTAAATGATTTACAAAGCACTTCTGCACATCTAAGCAGTTTCCCAATGTGTTTGCAGGTAAGCCTCCCTCAGGCCAGAGCAAAAAGAACATGAAACAGTGCTTCCTCAAACTTCTGCCCTGCTGTCATGTGGACTCCACACCAACAGTCAGGCAAAGCAAGTGACCGACTCGCTGTTGCTTTCCTTTCTGCACATTCTTGCTGCATATATCTCTAAAATGAATTCAGTATTGCTTTTAGTTTTATGTGTAATTTGTTTATGTTTTCATCTGTCATGTAGACAGTATAGAGGATGATTTTGAGCTTGCAACTGTGTGCTGCAGGCCGGATAGTCTGGAAAAAATGTTGGAACAGACCAAGTTCACCAAAACAGAGCTACAAATCCTCTATAGAAATTTCAAAAATGTAAGAAACTTCACTTAATGATCTTTGTAAGCTCCCTACCGGTTTGATCTATTAATGGACTTTACAATATGTATATATATATATATATATATATATATATATATATATATATATATATATAAATAAATGTGTATCTTCTTCTCTCCGACACTTAGAATCGAACAAGCAAAAAAGGGTTACTGTACCTTTAAGACTCCTAAATTTAAATCACCTCTGTTGTGACTAAGAAAGATTACTCGTGGTTTGTGGGTTTGCTGACAGACTCTTTGCAAAAATGTGCTTTTCCCAACACATTCGCATGATAATACGTAACTATTTTACATTTACATACCTGTAACTCTTTTTCGTAACTATTTTACGTTACATTTTTGTACGACCAGCTCATGCCCATGGGTTCACACTTAGCTTTTTATTGTACAAATAATGCATTTTCCACGTTGTATGAATTTGTACGATATTGAAAATTCGTAAAATACTTACGTTTTCTCATGAAATCGGGTTGGGTTTTCAGTGACATGGCTAGTTTACACTTACGAAGTTTTCTTCTCTCTGTGTTGGATACATATCGAAGGTCTCTGTCCCTTTTTACAATTATTTTCTCAAATCGTTTTATTGTTATTAAATATATTTTAAATACTGAAATATTTTCCACACATTTTTGTTTGACTATTTTTATGTGCTGTAGGAATGTCCCACTGGATTAGTAAATGAAGAGACTTTTAAGTTAATCTACTCTCACTTTTTTCCTCATGGAGGTGAGTGAATTCATGCATAAACCTAATTAAATCAGTTCATTTGTTCCAACCATATTAATTCTATTGTAATTCTATGTTCCAACTCTATTAATTAATTGAATTCAAAGAGGCCTTGATAAATCCCTCTGTGATTCCCAAATTGAGTTTGATATTTCAATCTTTTGAAGATTCTAGTGCATATGCTCATTTCCTGTTTGAGGCTTTTGACAAACACAAAAACGGAGCAGTTAATTTTGAGGTCAGTTTGCTGTTCATATACTTAATATGAATAAATGTAATTCATATACCATTTACTTAATTCAAAAGTATATACTAATATATAATAACTATGTAAAATTTGTAAAGTATCTTAAATTCATTTGCATGTATATTAGCAATTAAATTTTTTATTATTATTTTCACACAAAAATGCTATTTTATAGCCAAATCAGCAGATGATTCGCTGTTTTCATAATGTTGCATATTAAAATTGTTCTTTCTTTTACACTTACTGGTGTATTTCTCATCGGCTTCAGGATTTTGTGGCTGGCCTGTCAATCATCTTGCGTGGTACTGTCACTGATAGACTGTGTTGGGCCTTTAGTTTGTATGATCTCAACAAAGATGGATGCATCACTAAAGAGGTAAAGAGGTCTATAAGACATATAGACTAGTTTCACACTAAACTGTGTATTCTAACATTTATTCCGGTGCAGAATCTGGCCATTTATGTGAATCCATTACTGTATTCATTAAAGGGGTCATATGATGCGATTTAAAGTTTTCCTTTCTCTTTGGAGTGTTACAAGCTCTTGGTGTATAAAGAAGATCTGTAAAGTTGCAAAGACTAAAGTCTCAAAACCAAAGAGATATTCTTTATAAAAGTTAAGAGTTAACCACGCCTACCTAAAACAGTTCGTTCTAACACGTCCCCACATACCTACGTCACGATCTGGGAAGATTTGCATAACGCCTCCTAAATGTTCACGCAAAGAAAGAAGGCGTAACTTTTAGTCTCACTGTAGTATTGTTGCTGCCGCCGCCGCCATGTCCTGAAGACGCTGTGTGCTTCGTTGTGAAAGCGAATCTACTGTTTTTCGTTGCCACTGATGATTCAAACGTGAGTTTTGAGCAGTGTAGAGTAGCACTTGTTGTTTGTCATTTCTCCGATCACAAATGCAGACAGGGTTTTATGTTTACGCGGCGTGATGCAATGCAACGCGTAAAAAGACAGTATAAGTCATTATGATCAGTAATTATGTCCCCACTGGATGCAACAAATGCCTCATTTATAATGGGTTTTAATATTTTTGTCTCGTCGCTCCGGCCGGACACGGCATCACAGTATGTGAGGGGCGTAACATTTCCATCTCACGCTTGAGGTATTCGGCCAATCACAACGCATTGGATAACTGGCCAATCAGAGCACACCTCGCTTTTTCAGACCGATGAGCTTTGTAAAAATCGACGCGTTTCAGAAAGGCGGGGCATAGAGGAGAAACAATAATGTACAGTATGTGGAAAATAATGTGTTTTTTGAACTTTAAACCGCATAAACACATTTCATTACACCAAATACACAAAATAATGTTCTTTTTAGCAGCATCATATGACCCCTTTAATTTATTCTGTCTGTTTTAGGAGATGAATGATATTATGAAGTCTATTTATGATTTGATGGGGAAGTATACATATCCGTGTATGAAGGACAGCGCACCTAGAGAACATGTCGAAAGTTTCTTCCAGGTACCTTCAAAAACTCCAGATCAGCACATTAGAATGATTTCTGAAGGATCATGTGACACTGAAGACTGGAGTAATGATGCTGAAAATTCAGCTTTGATCACAGCAATAAATTACAGTTTAAAACTTATTACAATAGAAAACTTGTTTTAAATTGTAAAAATATTTCACAATATTACTGTTTTTACTGTGTTTTTGATCAAATAAATGCATGGTGAGCGGCAAAAAAAAACATAAAAAGAAAACTAGCATTTATTCTTTCTTTTAAACTTCTAATGCTTGCCATGTTTCTAGTACAATAGGTCTCAAACTATTCATTTATTGATCGTTTATCTGTTTGCACTCAGAAAATGGATTGCAACAATGATGGTGTCGTCACAATGGAGGAGTTCCTGGAGTCGTGTCAAAAGGTACAAGGACGACATGAAAACTAATTATTTCTATAATTTTTTTATGCTTTTGGTATAAAATGTAAATGCCTTTTTTTTTTAGAATGTGAATGTGATTACTCATTATAAAGATGCATTAGAAACTACTTAGGTTGATACCTACTGTACAAGACCTGCAATGATATTTAAAGGGATAGTTCACTCAAAAATGAAAATTTGCTGAAGATGTTCTCACCCTCAGGCCATCCAAGATGAGTTTGTTTCTTAATCAGATTTGGAGAAATGTAGCATTGCATCACTTGCTCAGCAATGGATCCTCTGCAGTGAATGGGTGCCGTCAGAATGAGTCCAAACAGCTAATAGAAACATCACAATAATCCACAAGTAATCCACACAAAAATTAACATTTTGTGAAGCCAAAAGCTGCGTGTTTGCAAGAAACAAATCCATCATTAAGATATTTTAACTTGAAACTTCTGGCCAAAATACACAAGTCCATAAACCATAATAACACTTCCTCCAGTGAAAAAGCCCATCTCCTTTTGTCTCTCACATCAAAATACACAGACATTTTAGCAAGAAGCAAAGGTTTGAATTTAAAAATGCTTAGATGAATTTGTTATAAACGCAGCTTTTCGCTTCTCAAGTCATTAACTGGTGGACTGGAGTGGTGTGGATTAGTTGTGGATTATTGTGATGTTTTTATCAGCTGTTTGGACTCGCATTCTGACGGCACCCATTCACTGCAGAGGATCCATTGCTGAGACACTGATGCAATGCTACATTTCTCCAAATCTGATGAAGAAACAAACTCCTCTTGGATGGTCTGAGGATGAGGAGATTTTCAGCACATTTTCATTTTTGTCATCCTCAATCAACTATTCCTTTAATATGTTCTTTTAATAACTATTTTTGTTCAGGATGAGGCCATCATGGAGTCCATGCAGATGTTGGATCACGTAATTTAGCTCTGCATGCTGATCTTTGGCAAATATTTCTCAACAGCAGCTATGTTTGATCTGTTGTGGCATCTGCTTGATGACTTCCTCCATCTCGCACCTATAAAAAAGACTGACAGTGAACACCTGAACAGGTGCAATACGAGCATGCCATGTTATTTTACACCCCGAGGATGAAATCATGTCTTTGAAGATCAGCTGTTATATGCCACTGTCTTTGCATTGTTGTTTTTTTTCTTTTAATATAATGTGAAGAGATATATTAAACCAATTCAACAAAAAAGGCTCTTAAAAATGAGATTCTTTCAGTTTTAAATTTGTTTGTCAGTTATATATTTCTAAATACACTATTTTAAGTGCACTAACACCTTATATCATATCACTATTATGCATGTTTCCCACAGAACGGAATGTGTGAAAATCCTACAAATATACAAAAATTATTAATGTCAGATCAAATTTATTTAGATTGTGTTGTAACACACTACTTTAAAATATATGTATATGCATAATGGAATTGGTGAAATTTGACATAACAAACCCTGCAAAAGTGGAATCATTTTTGCTAGATTCACACTAATGATGTTTTACATTCTCCCAAATAAATACATTTATATATTTCTATTTATCCTTGTAATTTTTACTTATTTCTGTTAATGCAGTCTATTTCTAAGACAAACATTGCATTTGGCTACTTTTAAAACAGCATTTTTTTGCAGCAGATTTAAAACAGCAATTATATATAGATAGATAGATTAAATATAATTTATAGACTACTATAACATTTTGAGTGTTGTGTATATGATGATGCATATTCCATGTGGACTTTCCATGTGTTTGCTAAGATGTTTAAGCTTTGTCAACCTTCTCAAGTTTATTTATTGATTTTTTTGTGTTAACAAATAAATGAATGACTGCTATGCACAAAAGTGTTGATTGTATTTCTATAAGTGTTCAAAATCATAACACTTATACTTCACACCTGAATTTGACTCAATTTATAGACTTTGAATCCTTTTATGAAGAGATCAATGTCTCATATGAAGTATTAAATTCATGTTGATCATAGCACAATGAGCAGCTGCATATTTGTTTTGGCACTGCAAGCAGCCTTTTCTAATATGAATGAATATTACACATTTAAAGGGTCCCTTTTATATAATCAGATTTAAATGACAACCTGCATGCAGAAAGAAGACGTCTTCGCGGCTGTTCCCAGATCTGTATCGCTCTGAAACATTTGAATAGACCAATCAGCGCTCAGCAAACCCATAGCCCCGCCCACTTTCCCTGCATTGTCCAATCCTGATTAAGCAGCGGTTCACGCCTCAGCAGCGGCGGATTCAAACGGAAGATGAAAGATGGCCGCGGAGAAAGACACCGATGTAAATAAACGAGACAGAAGGTAATTCATATTTATTTACAGACGTGTTAATAAAATACAGTGAAATATTTACACGTTTGAATAACTGCAAAGACGTTGTTGGGTGGAAGCAGCGAGGTAGAAAACGTTCTGTGGTAACTTTGAATGGGCATAAACACAAAGTAACGTTACTATGGTATTCTTTGGCGAACCGTAGAAAAGCGTGTAAATTCCGCGGTGAAATGAATGTGGGATTCTTCCAGAATATGATAAATATCAGAGTACTCACCACTCTCCTGAGCATAGACGATAACACTCTCTCTCTCTCTCTCTCTCTCTCTCTCTCTCTCTCTCTCTTTCTCCCACACACACACACACACACACACACACACACACACACACACACACACACACGTACACACACACGTGTAATGCTTGTTACAGAGAAATGCCAGCAACAGAGCAAGACCGATTATAGAGAGCAACAGTTCATTCCATGTGATTACAGTCATTGTGGAGTCTTTGATGTTTTGAAATTCTCAAAATGCATAAATAATACCTAATCGCTTCTGTTCTGTACTTGCTCCGAAGCAATCAAGACTTCCAACACTGTCTTTTCTAGATACAATGACAAATTATATGTTCATATACAGTGTTGGGGAAAGTTACTTTTAAGTAATGCGTTGCAATATTGCGTTACTCCATAAAAAAAGTAACTAATTACGGTACTTGGTTACTTTTTATGGAAAGTTACGTTACGCTACTTTTGCGTTACTTTTAAAATCTGGACAGGGCTTGCTTGTTTGTTTTTAAAATAAAATTATTGCATGTTTTTGGCAAATATAAAAGCCTTTTCACACCAAAAGTGAAATGAATAAGCCTCAGGCTGAAGGGAAAGTAAATTTACGTCCGTACAGTAGAATGCAGAAGAAGACATTTCAACACACTTCAGCAATAAACAAAGACACAAATGTTTGTCTAGAGTAATTGTTGCTTATTAGTACGGTTGAACTGGATCATTGAAAGTCAGAAGCAAAGACATTGGTTAATAGAATGGGATTAAATACATAAAGGATATTTGTGTTGTTTAACATTTAATTATTGCAGGTTTGCGTCTTATTCTGAGTTGCATTATTTTTTACTATACTTTACTAGTTACTTGAAAAAAGTAATCTGATTATGTAACTCGCGTTACTTGTAGTGCGTTACCCCCAACACTGTTCATATACGGTTCACGGCCTTCAGAAAAGGAGGAACATTTTGTTTAAATTTAGAGTATCATATGATATAACATCTTGTCTTGTGTATAACATAAAAAAAAAAAAAATATATATATATATGGTATACACAAGTTGTATTATATAATTAAATTATTTATATATTTAATCATTCAGTTTGATGACTTGAAAATAGTGCATTTCAGGACTTATTTCTGCATGCGTTTCACTGTACTTTATTTATTTCAATATTCCATGGCATATTCCATCATTAATTTCATTATATATTTATTTATTTAACTTATTCTGTTAAATCCCTCCATAACTGCACTGACAACAAAGCAAATTATTAAAATAATTATCAGGAAAATATTTATTTTGTATTAAGTTGACAGGTTTTTCTTCACATTAATTAATTAATTAATAATTTATGAATTTAGCAGACGCTTTTATCCAAAGTGACTTACAGTGCATTCAGGCTATAGATTTTTTTCAGTATGTGTGTTCCCTGGGAATCGAACCTACAACCTTTTGCACTGCTAACACAATGCTCTACCACTGAGCCACAGGAACATAAAATATATGACAATATATATATACATTACATATATATATATTCACAAAACAGCACTGCTTTTTATAGTCTGTGTTTAGTCTGTCATGAAACTCGCAGATCCATAGATTATAACTCAATCTGATATAATTACATCATCATTAACATGGCACAGCTGATTGGTTTCTTTTCGCATCAGCAGCCAATGAGCTTGCTGCTGAACATTCAAATACTTGCCCTCCACCTTCCAACTCCCCAGCTCCACCTGTATAGATCTGCTACAGGGTAATTTTATGTATGTTTTATATGGGGTAATTTCATACAGTATATGTTATATGTGCAGCAGCAGTATTTCCTACTCGAGACCCTGCTATGGGATCAGAATCCCGCCTAAAGTATTGCAGTCACGGATAAAAAAAAGAACAAGCATGAAAACAAAATTTAAAAACGCAAGTAAAAAATATATTGTACAAGATTTAAAAATGAAAGCAAAGTTTTCAGAATTGCAAACAATGGTCACGGATTAAACAATAATAAGCGTAAATCAAAAAATTTATAACGCATTTTTTTAAATAACAAGCATGAATCAAAACTTTAAACACGTTTTAAAATCATATTGCACAAATTTTAAATATTAATGCAAAATTGTCTGAATTGCGCACAAAATCGTGTTTTCCTTGGTTATATTTCTCAGTTTTTTCTGGTCTCAGACATTTTCTGCTCATATTTTTATTTTTTGTATGCTTATGCTGTTTTTCCCTTCGCTCTTGTTTCCACGTTCTGCGCTTGCTTTCCCAAATGTTGCGGTTAGAGTTTCATGTAAATCAGGGTGGGTTTAAGAGTTATCATTGGTCCACTAGTTCTAGATTGACAGCTCCTCCTCTAGCCAATCAGATGAAGAGGGGCGGTGACGTCACTCCAACGCGCCTCATTAGCTGCCGATGCTCAGTGTTCTGTTCACTTGTACAGGTGAAAATGGACAGCTGTCAGCTGGGAAACATCTTTCCATACAGGACACCGTTACATGTGTCTGCCTGTCACTGCTGTACGCCTGCCTGGTGATCC
>NW_015505601.1:307987-316540 GCF_001515645.1 Sinocyclocheilus grahami | reverse complement strand
CACACACACACACACACACACACACACACACACACACACACACACACACACACACACACACACACGTGTAATGCTTGTTACAGAGAAATGCCAGCAACAGAGCAAGACCGATTATAGAGAGCAACAGTTCATTCCATGTGATTACAGTCATTGTGGAGTCTTTGATGTTTTGAAATTCTCAAAATGCATAAATAATACCTAATCGCTTCTGTTCTGTACTTGCTCCGAAGCAATCAAGACTTCCAACACTGTCTTTTCTAGATACAATGACAAATTATATGTTCATATACAGTGTTGGGGAAAGTTACTTTTAAGTAATGCGTTGCAATATTGCGTTACTCCATAAAAAAAGTAACTAATTACGGTACTTGGTTACTTTTTATGGAAAGTTACGTTACGCTACTTTTGCGTTACTTTTAAAATCTGGACAGGGCTTGCTTGTTTGTTTTTAAAATAAAATTATTGCATGTTTTTGGCAAATATAAAAGCCTTTTCACACCAAAAGTGAAATGAATAAGCCTCAGGCTGAAGGGAAAGTAAATTTACGTCCGTACAGTAGAATGCAGAAGAAGACATTTCAACACACTTCAGCAATAAACAAAGACACAAATGTTTGTCTAGAGTAATTGTTGCTTATTAGTACGGTTGAACTGGATCATTGAAAGTCAGAAGCAAAGACATTGGTTAATAGAATGGGATTAAATACATAAAGGATATTTGTGTTGTTTAACATTTAATTATTGCAGGTTTGCGTCTTATTCTGAGTTGCATTATTTTTTACTATACTTTACTAGTTACTTGAAAAAAGTAATCTGATTATGTAACTCGCATTACTTGTAGTGCGTTACCCCCAACACTGTTCATATACGGTTCACGGCCTTCAGAAAAGGAGGAACATTTTGTTTAAATTTAGAGTATCATATGATATAACATCTTGTCTTGTGTATAACATAAAAAAAAAAAAAATATATATATATATGGTATACACAAGTTGTATTATATAATTAAATTATTTATATATTTAATCATTCAGTTTGATGACTTGAAAATAGTGCATTTCAGGACTTATTTCTGCATGCGTTTCACTGTACTTTATTTATTTCAATATTCCATGGCATATTCCATCATTAATTTCATTATATATTTATTTATTTAACTTATTCTGTTAAATCCCTCCATAACTGCACTGACAACAAAGCAAATTATTAAAATAATTATCAGGAAAATATTTATTTTGTATTAAGTTGACAGGTTTTTCTTCACATTAATTAATTAATTAATAATTTATGAATTTAGCAGACGCTTTTATCCAAAGTGACTTACAGTGCATTCAGGCTATAGATTTTTTTACCAGTATTCTGGTTTCTTCTAAACTAAAGAAAAGTAATGATTCATTTTGATGTCATGTGGGGTAACTGTCAAGTAAAAAGGATTAACATATTTTTCTTACATCCTGAATATATGTGAGTGTCACATCTTAGTCATTATTTTCAAATTCTTAAAATATGTTTTTCAGTGTATTTTGAAATATCACTTCATTTTTAAGTGTTTTTTTTTTTATTTAATTTTTTACAAATATCATGAATTATTAATTAATAAATATTGAGTTTTTGAGTCGCACCGCATGACATTTTAAACCTGAACCATCCTTGGCTTAGTTTATTTACATTATTGGATATTTTAAGAGATTTATTGACTTTGACTCACATTTCCTGTTGTTGCAGGTTGGTTGCACCACATGACAAAAGTTACATTAATTAAAGGTCTTAATGAAAAGTGACGCAGTTTTGTTTAAATATATATTTAAGAAATAATAAGAGTTTATGCCAAATCATTTAATGATTTTTTTTTTTAAGAATTCAATTATTTTATTTTTTTATTTACTGTGATAAAAGTACAGTTATGTCACCCTGACATTTTTACTTTATGCCTCTCAAAAAAATATAAAAGTTACATTTTAATTCAGAAATTAAAAATGTTCTTATAATGGAACATTTTTATTTAAGTCACTACCGGTGATTCTTCTGTGGGAAGATTTCAGACGCTATTGACAGAAACGATTGAATAACCTTCAGTGTGAGAATTACGTCATCTGTTTTGGGAAGTTCTCTGAAGTTTACCGATTGCTGTTCAAGTTAGTTTCCTGCCGTTGGGTTCTGCTATTGACTAGCCGGCTCTAGAGTCATTGCAGTCAACAGTAATGAGTGAAACTAAAGTCAGGACCTGATTGGTTTCTGTGTGACCAAAAGTATTTGGTTCCTAAATAAAATGAAAAATGCCATAAAATATGCTTTGTCATATAGATATGGCTTTTTTACATGCAAGTTATTTCATAATATATTTTTTATATGATATGTTTACTTTGTTGTCTGCTACATTTTATTTCAAGGTATATTTAACTTTGTCATGAGGTTTTTAATTAAAGACATTTTTCAAGTTACATTATACAAAATGGATTTGTTGCAATATTTTATGATGTTTCATAATTTCATGATATGTTTATTTAATTTATTCCACTAAATCCAATTGTAATGAACTCTGATTAAACTGACAGTGTTGTATTTTTCTTCACAGTAAGTAATGTTAAGTTTATACAGGTGAATAGAAATATTTTGACATCAACTGTATTATTTATTTAGTTTTTACAATAAATATAGTACCATTTTTATGCAGAGAATATTGACTTCCGGTTCCTAGTGAGCAAGCAAAAATATATATGAAAAATGATTTTGTTACAAACTAAGGCTGTCAATGGAATATAGTCAGAAAGCTTAATGTAATAACATCAAATGTAATAAATGTGTTGAAAAATTACATTATTGCTGAAGAGATGTTTAATTGTTAACTGGTTTACATCTTTTCTTCTCCAGACAAAGGTGTTGTGTTCGGCATGCCTCTCACAGAGGAAGCAATAGCTCAGATTTATCAACTCATCGTGTTCCTCAGCAAAAGTGAGTTTCAGATTTACAGCGCTTCTAGGACCCTTAGTGACCCTTTAATGACTCCTAATGACTGTCATTAAATACAGAGGCCCCCAAAAGTATTTAGACACTTGAAGTGCAGTCCTGTTAACAAAATTACGGCAAAATTTTGCAGGCTAAAAAGGTTAATTGAACGAAGCACAGCTCACATTGAAAGTCCCCTTCAAACCAGCTGCTTTCTGTGGGTCAACGCTGCAATTCACGCGACCGTCTTCATCCTGATGCTGAATTCCTGATTGTGTGGATTTTCTGTAAAATAAAGTGCTCTGTAAAATAAAATAGTAGTTATTATTGTTACTATTATATTCAATTTTGTTGTTATAATGAAATCGTTTTATTACAATAATCAGGTATTTTATAATATCTCATTCTGTTTAATGTCTTTATTTATTAATAATAATAATAATCAAAATAATTATTTTGAGTCATATTGATATACAAGCACAAAGTTTTAGGCCATATTGTGCAGCCCTAAAGACGAGCACAATAAACCTGAAATCACGTTTTAAACCACAGTCGCAATTTTTTAACCGGAAAAATTGCAATTAGATTTTTTCCCCAAATCGTGCAGCCCTAGTTACTGTAGATTTTCACTATAATTATTTTCTGTACTTTCCTGATTGGGCATATTTCTATTGAATTAACTTGGTTTTGCTTGCAAAATTTACACTACGTACATTTTTGCTATGATTTTTTTTGTTTATTTAAAACAAATTATATATATATATATATATATATATATATATATATGCCATTATTATTGTTGTTATTATTATTAACACGATGATAATACACTATGTACATTTTTTGCTATAGGTTTTTTGATTATTTAAAAGAAATATATATCATGCCATTATTATTAACACTATGATAATACTACACTATGTACATTTTTGCTATATTTTTGTGATTATTTAAAATAAAATATATCATGCCATTATTGTTATCATTATCATTACTATTATTATATTAAGGCTGCACTACATACATTTGTGCTATAATTGGTGAGATTTAATATTATTTATCATACCTATTATTTATAATGTGTGTGATTTATTAACAAACATGCTTACCACTGTTGTTGTTTTTGACATTATCGTGATTATTATTAATATCACGTCAAATTTCCTGATTGCATGGATTTCTGTTGAAATGACTGAATTTTGCTCGCCAAATGTTGCCAAATAAGGGTAAATGTGCACAATTTTTTTTTAACATCAACTATATTTTGCCTTTTTTGAATGAATAACATGAATGTATGCAAAGTAAGCTATGAAGAGCTGGTTTTTGTCCTGCAGATCTGCATGTGGAGGGTCTGTTTCGGGTTCCTGGTAACAGCCTGAGACAGCAGATGCTGAGAGAGCAGCTCAACAGTGGCGCCGACATCGACTTCTCCTCCGGTGACTTCCATCCCAACGATGTGGCCACGCTCCTCAAGAGCTTCCTGGGAGAGCTGCCCGAGCCCCTGCTGACCCAGCGGCACCTGCACGCTCACCTGAAGATCACAGGTGTGTCTGATCAGTCCAAACCTCACCCATCCTGCCCATCACTGACCGCTCATAATCACTCTGCACCTGCGTCTGGACAGAGCTCAGCCTGTTCGACGATCACGGCAATAAGACGAGTCTGCCGGATAAAGAGCGTCAGATCGAGGCACTGCAGCTGCTGCTGATGCTGCTGCCCACCGCTAACCGAAGCCTGCTCAAGCTGCTGCTGGACCTGCTCTACCACACCGCCAAACAACAGCACAAGAACAGGATGTCTGCGCACAACCTCGCGCTCATGTTCGCCCCCCACGTCATCTGGCCCAACAACGTGCGCCATTCCTTCTTCCTCCTTTCTGTTTAATTGTTAAACGTGCTATTTTGGTATCATTGAGATCTTTTTGGTTTTAGAATTTCAATTTTTATTTTGGTTCAGGCACCATGTTTCATGTGTGATGTGCTGCTTTCTTCAGATGAATGCCACTGACCTTCAGGAGAACCTGACGAAACTGAACAGCGGCATGGCGTTTCTCATCAAACACTCACAGAAGATCTTTCGGGTACTTTTCCCATCACACTTTTTATCTGCACGTACTGATGAGATGGAAAACAACATCATATTTACGTGGCACAGTGTTCTTTTAGTATTATCTGTTTGCTTTTATAGTATTTATTCATATTTTTGAATAAGCTTTGATTTCAGTTTTTAATTTTACCTTTGTTGATTTTGTAGTTTTGTCATTTGTATATATTTTTATGTAAATATTTATATTTAATACATTTTTATTTCAGTGTTTTAGTAAATTTAGTATTGATATATAATAATTTTATTTTCAATTACTTCCCAATGAAACGCTTCTAATTTGATGTGCTTTTTTCATTTTTATGAAGGTTTTTTTTATGTGTGTGTGCTTATATATACAGTATATATATATATATATATATATTTAAAAAATTTTATTTCAGCTTTAGTTTAGTTTTAATTTTAGAACTCAACTTTTTTTATTTCAGTTACTAACATTTAACCTAACATTTCAAATTTTGTAATGTGCTTTTGTCATTTTTATAAGTTAAAAAAAATATATATTTTTAGCTTTATTTTTATTTCAGCTTTAGTTTTAGTGAATTTAGTACTTCAACTTTTTTTATTTCAATTACTTGCCAAAGAAACATTTGTAATTTTATGTACTTTTGTATATATTTTTCATATTTAGCTTTATTTTCATTTTAATGTTTTATTTGAATAATTTTACTACTTCAGCTTAAACATATTTCAGTTAGTTTCTAAGGAAACGTTTCTAATTTTCATTTCAAGTTTTTCAAGTTTAGGTTTTTTCATCTAATATTTATATTTTGATTTGTTTCAGCTTTGTTTAAAATATGATTTGTAATAGTTTTAGTTACCAGTAACAACACTCACATGACATTATCTTCTTTAAACATTTAAAGCAAGTTTAGGAGCTTTTGTCTCCCTGATTGTCGAGTCAAATCCGTGTCTGTTTTCTTCTCCTTTGCAAAGGCACCGGTGTATCTGAGGGAACATGTGAGACTTCAGTTCGCAGACACCAGCATGATTCACTCCAAGGTCTGTGGCATGCGTGTTGGTTCTTCATTGACTGCTTTATCCACGAGTGTGATCATGCTCTTGTGTGTGCTGTCAGGATGATCTGGAGCTGCTGTCAGTCGGCGGTTCTCCGTTCATGTCGGCGTGGAAGAGGAGTGCAGCACGAGTGCGGTCAGACTCGGACAGTCACACTGAAGAGGCGCTTCGAGAGCTCTATCGACACGTCACCCATCACATGCCAAACTCCGCCAAGAAGAAAAAACTCATCCGACAGGTGACGGCACACTGCGTCCTTTCATGGGTTCATGTAGTTTTATTAAACTTTTTTGTTTGTTTTTTCAAAAACGACAAATATAAATTGTTTTATTATTATTATTTTAATAGCAACAGACCTCTTTAGGTGGCTTTTTAATTATGTTGCCATTCATGTTTACAATAATTACATTGTGTGGGGTTTTTTAAACCCAATTTTATTTTGTATTAATATACTGATTACAAGAGACCACTTGAGTTTGCTTTTTAAAAATATATTACTGTTCATTTAACTATAATTATTTTATTTAAAAAAAAAAAGCTAAATCATGCTATTATTATTACTATTATTATTGACACTACAATAATACACTGGATGCATTTTTAGCTATAATTAGTGTAATTTTTAAGTTGCAGTTGACTCTGTTGCGATAAGCATTATTAACATACTACAGTAGATATAGAATTAAAAAAAAAATTCTCTTAGTGTGCATTTTTGTTATTTATTTTGTGAATCATTTATAAAAAAAAAAGTGTAATTTTATAGTTCTTCTCTAATCTAATTTCTGCTGTGATGATTGTGTCGCTGTTAATCATTTCAGCTTGGCAAGCAGTCGACTCCTGGCACTCCTGTGAGTGAGAACACGACTCCTACCAGTAAAAAACACACGCGCTCGCGCTCCTTCGGTGGGCTTATCAAGGTCAGATCCCTATCTGCTTCAGATGATAACACATAAGTAATCAAAGGTGATGGTGGCATCTCTCCAAGCTGTGTGTCCTTTAGTTCAGTCTACTGGCAGCTACAAAGTGAGGCAGCAAAGTAGTTTAAAGGGGCTGTGCTATAAAAACACTGCAGCATTCAGTGTGTGAAAGAGTGCATGTGTAAGTGCATAAACTGTGTGTGTAATGAGTGTTACCGTGTTTAAATGCAGAAGAAGGTTTTGGGGAGCCAGCCTGCCGCAGACAGGAGGGGGAAGGAGAACATCAGCTGTGATCCAGTGAGCAGAATGCCCTCAGCACCGGGTTCAGGTCAGCAGCAAGTTTACTGATCACACACAGATGCGTGCCATCAGTTATTTACTCAAGGCTGGAAAACACTACACGACTTTTCAAATCTGAACAGATTTCAGTAAATCGGGGGAAAATGGGGCAAAAGTCGTGTAGTGTATTCTAGCCTTTTTTTGTTTTGCTTTCATCTTGGTTTTGTTTTATGTTGTGTTTTCTATTTGCTTTTTGTATTTTAGTTTTTATTAAATTATTTTTTTTTGCTTTGATTTTTTTTTTTAGTTTTTCAAGTTTTGTTTTAATTTTATTTGTTTTTAAATGTTTTAGTCCGTTTTAATTTAGTTGTTTTGCTTTTGTGTTTTATTTAATTTCATTAGTTTTTTTTGCTTTTCTTTGATTTTGTTGCATTTAGTTTTTTTGCTTTGGTTTTATTGTGTTTTTGTTTTGTTTCAAAAGTGTGATATTTATTTACTTGTTAAATTTTTTTGTTTTGTATTATTTTTGTTGTATGTTTCAGATGTGTGAATTTGTTCTAAATATCATCTTGATGTCTTTTGTTATTATAAATGCAGTCATTATCTTGTTGAAAAAGGCTCAATGCATAAATCTCTGCTTATTTTCCAGTGCCTTATATGTCTATATTGTGAGTTCTGCCCGAATAGAAGACTTCACTCTAGACGACCAGAGGAGATAGTTTATATTTTAATTATTTATTTATTTAGTTTTAACATACTAAAAGTTGAGACTAATTTTCATTTAATGTGTGAATTCTTTTTTTTTTTAATTCGCTGTATGGTTTTAAACTGTTACGTCAGGTGTTGATGGGTAAACCACTAGTCAGTTCCTCTGGCCGTTTAAACTGACCCATGATACGATTAACTCACTCAGCTCATTCATATTGCCGGTGTTTGTATGTGTAAATATATTTGCGTGTGTGGAAACGTGTGCTGATGTCTGGACCATATGTAACTCGCATTATTCACTCAGTTTATGCTGTAATCAGATTTTAAGGGAACGATAGACAACATTTACTCACAAAAGTGTATTACTGTCATTTAGAGATCTGTGAGAATATAAACCGGTGCTTGTTTACATATTGTCTAAATAACACTGTGAACGTTCAAAATATGGTATTTTGTGACCAGAACAAGACAAATGGGATTTTATTTTCAAAACTTGATGTCGCTTTTCTGGCCCAAATCATCAGCCGACTAAATGTGATTTAACCACGAAGTCAAATAGGTTCATGTATTTTTGTATAAAAATT
>NW_015505601.1:296346-303565 GCF_001515645.1 Sinocyclocheilus grahami | reverse complement strand
AAAATTTTGCAGGCTAAAAAGGTTAATTGAACGAAGCACAGCTCACATTGAAAGTCCCCTTCAAACCAGCTGCTTTCTGTGGGTCAACGCTGCAATTCACGCGACCGTCTTCATCCTGATGCTGAATTCCTGATTGTGTGGATTTTCTGTAAAATAAAGTGCTCTGTAAAATAAAATAGTAGTTATTATTGTTACTATTATATTCAATTTTGTTGTTATAATGAAATCATTTTATTACAATAATCAGGTATTTTATAATATCTCATTCTGTTTAATGTCTTTATTTATTAATAATAATAATAATCAAAATAATTATTTTGAGTCATATTGATATACAAGCACAAAGTTTTAGGCCATATTGTGCAGCCCTAAAGACGAGCACAATAAACCTGAAATCACGTTTTAAACCACAGTCGCAATTTTTTAACCGGAAAAATTGCAATTAGATTTTTTCCCCAAATCGTGCAGCCCTAGTTACTGTAGATTTTCACTATAATTATTTTCTGTACTTTCCTGATTGGGCATATTTCTATTGAATTAACTTGGTTTTGCTTGCAAAATTTACACTACGTACATTTTTGCTATGATTTTTTTTGTTTATTTAAAACAAATTATATATATATATATATATATATATATATATATATGCCATTATTATTGTTGTTATTATTATTAACACGATGATAATACACTATGTACATTTTTTGCTATAGGTTTTTTGATTATTTAAAAGAAATATATATCATGCCATTATTATTAACACTATGATAATACTACACTATGTACATTTTTGCTATATTTTTGTGATTATTTAAAATAAAATATATCATGCCATTATTGTTATCATTATCATTACTATTATTATATTAAGGCTGCACTACATACATTTGTGCTATAATTGGTGAGATTTAATATTATTTATCATACCTATTATTTATAATGTGGGTGTGTTATTAACAAACATGCTTATCACTGTTGTTGTTTTTGACATTATCGTGATTATTATTAATATCACGTCAAATTTCCTGATTGCATGGATTTCTGTTGAAATGACTGAATTTTGCTCGCCAAATGTTGCCAAATAAGGGTAAATGTGCACAATTTTTTTTTAACATCAACTATATTTTGCCTTTTTTGAATGAATAACATGAATGTATGCAAAGTAAGCTATGAAGAGCTGGTTTTTGTCCTGCAGATCTGCATGTGGAGGGTCTGTTTCGGGTTCCTGGGAACAGCCTGAGACAGCAGACGCTGAGAGAGCAGCTCAACAGCGGCGCAGACATCGACTTCTCCTCCGGTGACTTCCATCCCAACGATGTGGCCACGCTCCTCAAGAGCTTCCTGGGAGAGCTGCCCGAGCCCCTGCTGACCCAGCGGCACCTGCACGCTCACCTGAAGATCACAGGTGTGTCTGATCAGTCCAAACCTCACCCATCCTGCCCATCACTGACCGCTCATAATCACTCTGCACCTGCGTCTGGACAGAGCTCAGCCTGTTCGACGATCACGGCAATAAGACGAGTCTGCCGGATAAAGAGCGTCAGATCGAGGCACTGCAGCTGCTGCTGATGCTGCTGCCCACCGCTAACCGAAGCCTGCTCAAGCTGCTGCTGGACCTGCTCTACCACACCGCCAAACAACAGCACAAGAACAGGATGTCTGCGCACAACCTCGCGCTCATGTTCGCCCCCCACGTCATCTGGCCCAACAACGTGCGCCATTCCTTCTTCCTCCTTTCTGTTTAATTGTTAAACGTGCTATTTTGGTATCATTGAGATCTTTTTGGTTTTAGAATTTCAATTTTTATTTTGGTTCAGGCACCATGTTTCATGTGTGATGTGCTGCTTTCTTCAGATGAATGCCACTGACCTTCAGGAGAACCTGACGAAACTGAACAGCGGCATGGCGTTTCTCATCAAACACTCACAGAAGATCTTTCGGGTACTTTTCCCATCACACTTTTTATCTGCACGTACTGATGAGATGGAAAACAACATCATATTTACGTGGCACAGTGTTCTTTTAGTATTATCTGTTTGCTTTTATAGTATTTATTCATATTTTTGAATAAGCTTTGATTTCAGTTTTTAATTTTACCTTTGTTGATTTTGTAGTTTTGTCATTTGTATATATTTTTATGTAAATATTTATATTTAATACATTTTTATTTCAGTGTTTTAGTAAATTTAGTATTGATATATAATAATTTTATTTTCAATTACTTCCCAATGAAACGCTTCTAATTTGATGTGCTTTTTTCATTTTTATGAAGGTTTTTTTTATGTGTGTGTGCTTATATATACAGTATATATATATATATATATATATTTAAAAAATTTTATTTCAGCTTTAGTTTAGTTTTAATTTTAGAACTCAACTTTTTTTATTTCAGTTACTAACATTTAACCTAACATTTCAAATTTTGTAATGTGCTTTTGTCATTTTTATAAGTTAAAAAAAATATATATTTTTAGCTTTATTTTTATTTCAGCTTTAGTTTTAGTGAATTTAGTACTTCAACTTTTTTTATTTCAATTACTTGCCAAAGAAACATTTGTAATTTTATGTACTTTTGTATATATTTTTCATATTTAGCTTTATTTTCATTTTAATGTTTTATTTGAATAATTTTACTACTTCAGCTTAAACATATTTCAGTTAGTTTCTAAGGAAACGTTTCTAATTTTCATTTCAAGTTTTTCAAGTTTAGGTTTTTTCATCTAATATTTATATTTTGATTTGTTTCAGCTTTGTTTAAAATATGATTTGTAATAGTTTTAGTTACCAGTAACAACACTCACATGACATTATCTTCTTTAAACATTTAAAGCAAGTTTAGGAGCTTTTGTCTCCCTGATTGTCGAGTCAAATCCGTGTCTGTTTTCTTCTCCTTTGCAAAGGCACCGGTGTATCTGAGGGAACATGTGAGACTTCAGTTCGCAGACACCAGCATGATTCACTCCAAGGTCTGTGGCATGCGTGTTGGTTCTTCATTGACTGCTTTATCCACGAGTGTGATCATGCTCTTGTGTGTGCTGTCAGGATGATCTGGAGCTGCTGTCAGTCGGCGGTTCTCCGTTCATGTCGGCGTGGAAGAGGAGTGCAGCACGAGTGCGGTCAGACTCGGACAGTCACACTGAAGAGGCGCTTCGAGAGCTCTATCGACACGTCACCCATCACATGCCAAACTCCGCCAAGAAGAAAAAACTCATCCGACAGGTGACGGCACACTGCGTCCTTTCATGGGTTCATGTAGTTTTATTAAACTTTTTTGTTTGTTTTTTCAAAAACGACAAATATAAATTGTTTTATTATTATTATTTTAATAGCAACAGACCTCTTTAGGTGGCTTTTTAATTATGTTGCCATTCATGTTTACAATAATTACATTGTGTGGGGTTTTTTAAACCCAATTTTATTTTGTATTAATATACTGATTACAAGAGACCACTTGAGTTTGCTTTTTAAAAATATATTACTGTTCATTTAACTATAATTATTTTATTTAAAAAAAAAAAGCTAAATCATGCTATTATTATTACTATTATTATTGACACTACAATAATACACTGGATGCATTTTTAGCTATAATTAGTGTAATTTTTAAGTTGCAGTTGACTCTGTTGCGATAAGCATTATTAACATACTACAGTAGATATAGAATTAAAAAAAAAATTCTCTTAGTGTGCATTTTTGTTATTTATTTTGTGAATCATTTATAAAAAAAAAAGTGTAATTTTATAGTTCTTCTCTAATCTAATTTCTGCTGTGATGATTGTGTCGCTGTTAATCATTTCAGCTTGGCAAGCAGTCGACTCCTGGCACTCCTGTGAGTGAGAACACGACTCCTACCAGTAAAAAACACACGCGCTCGCGCTCCTTCGGTGGGCTTATCAAGGTCAGATCCCTATCTGCTTCAGATGATAACACATAAGTAATCAAAGGTGATGGTGGCATCTCTCCAAGCTGTGTGTCCTTTAGTTCAGTCTACTGGCAGCTACAAAGTGAGGCAGCAAAGTAGTTTAAAGGGGCTGTGCTATAAAAACACTGCAGCATTCAGTGTGTGAAAGAGTGCATGTGTAAGTGCATAAACTGTGTGTGTAATGAGTGTTACCGTGTTTAAATGCAGAAGAAGGTTTTGGGGAGCCAGCCTGCCGCAGACAGGAGGGGGAAGGAGAACATCAGCTGTGATCCAGTGAGCAGAATGCCCTCAGCACCGGGTTCAGGTCAGCAGCAAGTTTACTGATCACACACAGATGCGTGCCATCAGTTATTTACTCAAGGCTGGAAAACACTACACGACTTTTCAAATCTGAACAGATTTCAGTAAATCGGGGGAAAATGGGGCAAAAGTCGTGTAGTGTATTCTAGCCTTTTTTTGTTTTTCTTTCATCTTGGTTTTGTTTTATGTTGTGTTTTCTATTTGCTTTTTGTATTTTAGTTTTTATTAAATTATTTTTTTTTGCTTTGCTTTTTTTTTTAGTTTTTCAAGTTTTGTTTTAATTTTATTTGTTTTTAAATGTTTTAGTCCGTTTTAATTTAGTTGTTTTGCTTTTGTGTTTTATTTAATTTCATTTGTTTTTTTTGCTTTTCTTTGATTTTGTTGCATTTAGTTTTTTTGCTTTGGTTTTATTGTGTTTTTGTTTTGTTTCAAAAGTGTGATATTTATTTACTTGTTAAATTTTTTTGTTTTGTATTATTTTTGTTGTATGTTTCAGATGTGTGAATTTGTTCTAAATATCATCTTGATGTCTTTTGTTATTATAAATGCAGTCATTATCTTGTTGAAAAAGGCTCAATGCATAAATCTCTGCTTATTTTCCAGTGCCTTATATGTCTATATTGTGAGTTCTGCCCGAATAGAAGACTTCACTCTAGACGACCAGAGGAGATAGTTTATATTTTAATTATTTATTTATTTAGTTTTAACATACTAAAAGTTGAGACTAATTTTCATTTAATGTGTGAATTCTTTTTTTTTTTAATTCGCTGTATGGTTTTAAACTGTTACGTCAGGTGTTGATGGGTAAACCACTAGTCAGTTCCTCTGGCCGTTTAAACTGACCCATGATACGATTAACTCACTCAGCTCATTCATATTGCCGGTGTATGTATGTGTAAATATATTTGCGTGTGTGGAAACGTGTGCTGATGTCTGGACCATATGTAACTCGCATTATTCACTCAGTTTATGCTGTAATCAGATTTTAAGGGAACGATAGACAGCATTTACTCACAAAAGTGTATTACTGTCATTTAGAGCTCTGTGAGAATATAAACTGCTATTTGTTTACATATATAGATATTGTCTTAATAACACTGTGAACATTTGAAATATGGTATTTTGTGACTAGAACAGGACAAATGTGCCTTTTTCTTTTACCTGATGTTGCTTTTCTGGTGCAAATCATCAGCTTACAAAAGTTTCCATGTAGTTTAACCACTAAGTCAAGAAGGTTCATGTATTTTTGTATAAAAATTAATTTCAGTGTACGGTCATTTTGTTTTCATATTGAGAAGTGCACAAAGCAGCCATGTTTCTTTACTGAAGGTTGTTTTAGGTTTAATTTCAAGGGTCTTTGCGAGGTGTTTCGAAGGTTTCTGTATGTTACTAGTGAGGTGGAGAGGATCACGGGAAGGATGCAGTGGTTGGTTTGTAGGTGTTCATAAGATCAGCGGGTATGTGGTGTGTGTGTGAACTTCAGTGGGCATTAAAGATGTGCTGAAAGGAATTAAAGCGTGCTGGTTTTATGCTCCTGGAGAGCACTGTGACGTCACTTCCTTTCATCGTCCATCATTTATATTGCTCTTCCAGATGTGTTTGGTTACAGGCGCTGGCCAAATGCACATTCCCTCGACTACAATGGGATTTATATTTGACTGATGGTTTGCTTTTTCATGTTTTTTTTCCTCCCGTTTTAATGCTCAAACTCAAATGTTGCTTATCTAAATCTATATTTTAAGCCTAAAATGTTGCAAAAGGGGTGGTTAAATTGTTGAAATAACTGGAGCTATTTTAAAACATAATTTAGGCCAGTAAATAAAGCATGCAAGCTTTCAAGTTTAATATTGCATGCTGATGGTGGACTTTACAACTCACAAACTGGAATACACGTTCACAATAATCTGCGATTCCTGAAGTGCTGAAGAAAAGAGGAGCTCAATTTTCTTAATTTTTAATAAATTAATCATTTTTAATGATTTGCATTGTGTAATTGTTAAGTGGGTGGTTTTATGCAAGTGTGTGTGTGTTGATGGGACATGTGGAAGTTGTGCAGGTTGGTATCTGTTGGAAATGATGGGATGTAACATTGGGAAAATCATTGATTTGACATAAACCACCTTTTCTTTTCTGTTACAGTAGTTAAAACTGGAGCATTTGAAGCATTTGTACTTGACCTGCTCTAGTACAATGAGCCCTTCTGTGTATTTTGTTTGTTTTTGTTTTAATTAAAACTTTTAGCAGCTGAATTTGTCCATCTGTGTACGGAGTGATCTCTTGTGCTGTTTGTGCGGTAGTTCTGTCCACTAGAGGGCGCTGCCGCACAGTTAATATTTATTTATTTCTTTCTTTTTTTGGTTTCCAACATATACCCTTCTGTGTATTTTGTTTGTTTTTGTTTTAATTAAAACTTTTAGCAGCTGAATTTGTCCATCTATGTGTACGGAGTGATCTCTTGTGCTGTTTGTGCGGTAGTTCTGTCCACTAGAGGGCGCTGCCGCACAGTTAATATTTATTTATTTCTTTTTTTGGTTTCCAACATATACTATAAAGGTACTGAACAAATATAAACTACAAAAAATAAATAGAAAATATACAGTATTATATAAATAATAATACAGGTAAAACTATGAGATCATCATATAAATAACAGAAAAGCTTCACAAAGAGACCTAGTGCGTTTTGCTTTACTGTTTTTCAACCCAAGTAGTAACTCAATATAATTTTTCATATCTATCTGAAATAACAAAAAGCTGGGTTTTCCTTTAGCCCATTTCTGTTTATGCATATGGTATTTGCCCATAATCAAACAAAGATTAACAATAAAGGCCACATTTGGTGGTAATCTTTGTCTATTAAAATAAAAAAATACATCTTTTTCAGAAAAGTAAACTTTCATGCCCAGGCATTTACAAAGGAAACATTCCAAATCCATCCAAAACATTTAGCTATAAATGCAGTTACAAAATAAGTGCACAACATTTTCTTTCTCAGTCC
>NW_015505601.1:290932-296283 GCF_001515645.1 Sinocyclocheilus grahami | reverse complement strand
ACAAGATGGAGTATTTGAAAATGTACTGCTCTCACCTTATTTGTTATGCAATATTTTTTCCAGTCAATGCACTCAGATTTAGAATGCCAGTATGTTTTAGAAGATATTGGGCTGTATTCTGTTAGTAACTTCCTGATAAAGTAATTATTCCATTTTCTATCATTAATAGTAACTCCGTTAATTGCAACATCAGGTCTGAGACTCACAGTCTCCTTATTCACATTTCCTTTAAACAGACATTTTAGTCCGGATGGTATAGCATCAAACACTATACAATATTCTTTAGGGATTATTGGAATATTATACCTTTGAAGAAATTCTATGTAGGTATACATGTAACGTTTCCTGCTCTTGGTTGAAAAAATAATTTTCTTTTTAAATGCTGGGGTGCCAGACAGAGTTTCTGTCGTTTAATCAAACCAAACTTAGTCAAGTCAGTCTAAGTCAAGAAACATACAAAGGCTTATGTAACTATATAGCCACATTTCCTGAAATTGGTGAGTTAGGAAATCCTTAAATTTTACAAATGGAAAAAAAATACCTTCAACATAAAAAATAACATTGAACACAATAAGTCACCTTTTGCCGTTTTCAGATCAGTATATTCAAGGTTCAAAAGTTCATCAAATCAGACAAAACAATAAATGCACAGAAAAGGAGAGCAAGCAGTTCATTAGAAATTGTCCATAGCATAAGCAATGTAATCCAGCCAAGGAAAATAGATCAATTCAAGCCCAAAACATTCCGTTCAGTTTCTGATATAATCATCAGCACAAATGAAACACACACACAAAAAAAAGTAATACTAATTTTATCAGTCAACAGTCAACAGTATCCACAGCCGCTGTATTTTTACTCACAACCTCGTTTTCCAGAAAGTCCGATTCAATTCTGTGACTCGGTGACTCCTTAAGCGTTGAGATTGATAGTTTTCAGACTCCCGATCCGTCAGTCCATGTCAAAATACACACTTGCTCAACGACATCCTTGCAGCGTTTAAACAACAACCTACTTGGCATCCAGCAAAGTGTGATGAAGTGATTAGTAATCCAGCAAATGTGAAGATGTTGGATCGCTATAATCGCCGACGGACTTAACTTTTCAAAGCGGTAAAACAACAGAAACGCCGCGCGAATCTTCAGAGGGAGCTTCGCGAGATACTGCTTGCCGGTTTGTTTTTTTTAATTTTTTTATTTATTTATTTTTTTTTTTTTATTGATTTCCAACATATAATATAAAGGTACTGAACAAATATAAACTACAAAAAAAGAAATAGAAAATATACAGTATTATATAAATAATAATACAGGTAAAAATATGAGATCATCATATAAATAACAGAAAAGCTTCACAAAGAGACCTAGTGCGTTTTGCTTTACTGTTTTTCAACCCAAGTAGTAACTCAATATAATTTTTCATATCTATCTGAAATAACAAAAAGCTGGGTTTTCCTTTAGCCCATTTCTGTTTATGTATATGGTATTTGCCCATAATCAAACAAAGATTAACAATAAAGGCCACATTTGGTGGTAATCTTTGTCTATTAAAATAAAAAAATACATCTTTTTCAGAAAAGTAAACTTTCATGCCCAGGCATTTACAAAGGAAACATTCCAAATCCATCCAAAACATTTAGCTATAAATGCAGTTACAAAATAAGTGCACAACATTTTCTTTCTCAGTCCAACAGAAATCACATATAACACCTACATCAGTACGAAATCTAAGAAAAAGAGTGAGTACACCAGATGGAGTATTTGAAAATGTACTTCTCTCACCTTATTTGTTATGCAATATTTTTTCCAGTCAATGCACTCAGATTTAGAATGCCAGTATGTTTTAGAAGATATTGGGCTGTATTCTGTTAGTAACTTCCTGATAAAGTAATTATTCCATTTTCTATCATTAATAGTAACTCTGTTAATTGCAACATCAGGTTTGAGACTCACAGTCTCCTTATTCACATTTCCTTTAAACAGCCATTTCAGTCCGGATGGTATAGCATCAAACACTATACAATATTCTTTAGGGATTATTGGAATATTATACCTTTGAAGAAATTCTATGTAGGTATACAAGTGCCCATTTTCATTAAATAACTGTTTAACAAATATAATACCATTGTCTACCCATTTTTGAAAAAACAAAGTTTTATGTTTAAACATTATATACCTGTTATTCCAAATTATACATTTATTTGGAGAGAAATTATGCTTATGTATAAGCATCCATGAGAGTAGAACTGCTTGTGAAAATTACTTAATCTAACTGGAATCTTACTCATTTCAAAGTTGCATTGCAACAGAAAAGCAACACCACCCATCTTTTCAAAGATTAGATAAGGAATTAAATACCAAATTTAATTTTTATATTGAAAGTAATTCTTGATCCATCTGTTCTTTAAAATTGCATTTGATGTGCTGAAGTCAAGCACATGTAAGCCTCCATTACCAACCGAATTAGTTAAGGTACCTTTTTTAATGTAATGAGATCTATTTCTCCAAATGAAATTGTAAAGATTTTAATCCGCTTCTTTAATGATGTTATTAAGGACTTCTAGTGAAATAGCAGGATAGAGCAGACGAGATAAACATTCAGTTTTTGATAAAATAATTCTACCGTTCATTGACAGGTCTCTCATTAACCATAAATGAAATCGATTTTTAACTTTTTGAACCACAGGTTGAAAATTAAGCTGTCCCCTTTCCTTTTCATCTTTACATATTTTGATTCCTAAATAGATAACAAGATTCTTTACAGGGATGCCATTAATATCAAGAAGTTCACAATTGTTTAGAGGGAACAACTCACATTTGTTTAAATATTTAATTTGAACCGAGACCACTGAAAAGTCATTCAACCAATCAATCACATTTTTAATTTCCAATGAATCTCTAACAAATATTGTTGTATCATCTGCAAATTGACAGCATTTTATTTCTCTTTCTAAAATCCCGATTCCTTGAAAATTATATTTGTCAATGTAAAGAGTCATTGTCTGGGTTACAAGTAAAAATAAAAAAGGAGATATTGGGCATCCCTGCCTTATGCCTCTTTCTAAGAGAAATCTGGGGGTAGTGCCATTTGCAAGTTTTACTGAGCTATTACACCCATTATATAAAGTATAAACGGCCCTTTTAAAGAAATCACCAAAGCCAAAAAAATCCAAAATCTCAAACATAAATTTGTGGTTAACGGTGTCAAATGCTTTATAAAAATCTACCAAAAATATAAAACTTTCACTATCAATATACTCATTATAATCAATTAAATCTAGGACCAAACTAATATTATTACTTATATGTCTGCCCTTCATGAATCCTGACTGGCAATCATCTATAATTTGCTCCAAGCATTTTTTTTTTATCTTTCTGCAAAAAGAATGGCAAACACCTTATACAAATACAGCTCAAAAGTGGAGTAAACAAGATTGCAGAGTTATTACTCGATCAGGGTAATATAATTAATACAAAGGGTGGGAATTGGGAGAAGAAACTTCTCGACCTCACAGATTAACATCCTCCACGGTCGCCATCTTGCGCGCCCCCCGCCGCACAGTTAATATCCCTCCGTGCGGCTCAGACTGGATGCGTCAGAAACAGATGCACCAATCAGTAGATGCTTAATTACAATTAAGTACTTAACGAGCTCTACTCTTAGCCTGAATGCGTTATATGAGCTACAGTTGATCTGTAAATATTTTGATGTTGATGAAATCAGGGGTGTATAATCTACCTGAGCTTTATTCTGATGAAGACCACTGTGTCCACCTTCAGCTGTCTCTACCGTCCATCACTGCTGCAGCCTGCAGTCAGACTGAATCTGATCATGGATGGGGAAGAGACATCGAGGCTGTCCTTGCCTGAGTGCACAGAGAGGATGAACCACACAATCTTAAAACATGTGCGAGACAATCTGTGTCTGCTCCAAACATCCGTGTGCTGCTCTCCATGAGCACCTGCTTACACAGAGTAAAACCTTTTACAATCCATGTTGTCAGCTTTCCATTTCTAGCCAAATTTCATTTCATATCTTTACAATTGCATGCAAATTTTTGTCATAGCTTCAATACTTTTGTGGTGTAGTGGGCTAGAGCACTGAACCGGTTCTTCACCAGCGGTGTGTCCTTGAACAAGGCTCTTTACTCCAGGTCGTTTCAGGGGGATCGGGGGCCCTGTAATAAGCCACTTCGGATAAAAGCATCTGCCAAATGCAGAAATGTAAATATAAATACAAGTAAATGTGATTTTTGCAAGAGTCTCGGGCACAAACGCTCAATAAAGCTGCTTATATGTAAGTTTATTTCAAAACTTTTTTTTTTTATTATAAATGTATAAATATATTTCATACAATTTCTATTTGGGGGGTTTAAAGGTTTAGCTCACCTAAACATAATAATTTAGTCATTATTTTCTCGCCTCAGAGTCCACACTGTTTGATGTTTACAAAGAAGGTGATTTTAGTTAAGTTTGTCCTGCTGGTTTCTGTTCATACAATATCTCTCAATGGAGCCTGACTTTCAGAAGCTTCGTGACATTATTTGATGATGCTTTCGAAGCTTCTGAAAGTCAGGTTTCATTGACTGATGTTGTTTGAACAAACCAGCAGGTCAAATGTGACCAGACTCACCTCCTCAGTGTCTTTTGGTCTTTCTCTAGACAGTTGGCCTACACATGAAGGGTTGTCGCTGCAGCACTCCAGATTGTGATGAAGAATCGGGGATATTTGTATCATTTGAAACTGTTCTGCTCATTCTCTGTTATTTGCCTTACTTAAGGCAAATGTATTATTTTTTTTGTTGAAGGCTTAGCTCATTAATATTAATTAGGTGGTTTTATAGTGCAGAGATTGGTAAACGGACAACGTAATTACATAAAAAAATCAAGTACTTTAAATTGCCTTCAAAAATGTCTTATTCGCTCTGTTATTATTCTAGCACTATTGTGAATGAGCTAGTAGCCTAATTTTATGAATACAATATTAAAATGTTGATTTATACTTTTGTCAAACCTTGCAATAAGACACTAAGCCTCTTTGTAATGTTGATAAAGTGTAGTTTAAAAGACCCTACTCTGTTATTTAGATGTTTAATCCAATATTATATAATGTATAAATACATATTTGTTATAAATATTATATAAATATAAATGTTAAATAATTTATATATTATATGAACTATACACTATATAACTATATATACTATTACAAAATATATATATAACTACATAACTATGTAGTATATATATACACACAATTTATATAATTTATCAATTTCTTAATTTATTTACATTTTAATTTAAAAAATATTAACTTATTTTCTATATACAATCACTAATTAATATACTGTATAT